>NC_079443.1:57310624-57433124 GCF_903798145.1 Danio aesculapii | reverse complement strand
CAAGACCAAAACCCTAAATCTAAATGATTGGAGAATTCTGAAATATTAATAACGCCCGATTCACACCGGGCTTCAGCGTCAACGCTTGACAGAGGGGGTTGGTGCGATAGTCTTAGCAGCGTCAGCCAGTGAAATTAGCCAGCAATCGGCTACTGTCTGAGCTGGTGTATTTGCATACAACGATCTGATTGGCTGATGCTTCCGTTGGTGCTTGAAAAGTTGAGAAAGACCCAACTTTTGCAGCGAGCAATGCCACTGAAGTGGCGCAGACGGATCCACAATGCAGTTCGGCAATGCCTGACGTCAACCATTCAAAGTGAATGGCAAGCGTTGACGCTGACGCCCAATGTGAATAGAGCGTAACTTGCTGAACTCTCAATGAAATTAATGGAATTGCCATCAGAACATCAAGATATTTCTGTTTTATGTTGTTCATAATTGTTTAAATTGGCCAAAATAAGAAATTCTGAACAGCTTTTATAGAATTCCAAACGTTTTTGTTCATAAAGGGGGGAAAGTTCAAGAAACTCGATAATTCGTTTGACAGCCCCAATAAAGATTACATAAAGTCCTAGCTATGTGTATAAATATGTTATTGTCTTAAATAAAAATCAGATACACACACCATCACACTTATACAATATCCAGGAGAATAAATAACGTACCCTGCCATGTAATGACTGCAATGAAATCTCTGTCTTGTTTTGTAATAACTCATGTCTTTAAAAAAATAATAATAATTTCTTACATTTATACAGTGCTTTTCCAGACTCTCAAAGCGCTTTACACACTGGGGGGGGTTCTCCTCATCCACCGTCATTGTGCAGCATCCACCTGGATGAAGCGACGGCCGCCATATTGCGCCAGACCACACACCAGACTGATTGGTGGAGAGGAGAAGCTAAATATGAGTGATGAAGCCAAATATGATATGGGGATGATTAGGAGGCCTACTCTTTTTCGAAGATTTTTAACAACCACAGAGAGTCAGGACTTCAGTTTAACATCTCATCCGAAAGACGGTGCTCACTGAGCAGTATAGAGTCCCCTTCACTATACTGGGGGGTTAGGACCCACACAGACAACGGGTTGAGCGCCCCCTGCTGGCCTCACTAACACCACTTCCAACAGCAACCTAGCTTTCCCACGTGGTCTCCCATCCAGGTACTGACCAGGCGCAGCCCTGCTTAGCTTCAGTGGGCGACCATGTTAGAGTTGCAAAGAGCTGGTAGCTAGTGCTACTGGTGTTTTGGTGGACTCTCAATGACTTTACTGTCGAGCTCAAAAATAAAAAGCAAACTCACATGGATCCAATTGCAAGTGAGTTTAATTCCACCAAAAGCCATAAATCCAAAAAGTGCGACGCAAGCGACGCAAACACCGAAGCATGGTGAGAGTCAAATAGTTTCAGGAAACCAGGTCTAAGAGTCAAAACAAAAGGATGACGAAAGTCTTAACAAAACACAGAGAAACAATGAACAAACAGTAACGAACGGACAACGTTCTAGGTATTCGCTCTAATATAG
Organism: Danio aesculapii; assembly: GCF_903798145.1. Classification (NCBI taxonomy): domain Eukaryota; kingdom Metazoa; phylum Chordata; class Actinopteri; order Cypriniformes; family Danionidae; genus Danio; species Danio aesculapii. Next base: position 57,431,598 of record NC_079443.1, on the reverse strand, counting down.
GTGAGGCTGAATATGCACAGCTGAAGCTGCTGATCGGAACAGCTGGTCAAAATGCAGACAAGCAACAGAAGCACGCGGAGAGAACAAAACATAACCACGTGACAACAACATAACATGACAGAAAGAGTGCAAGCACCTTCAACCGTGACAATTACACATATCAAATCAACAACAAAGTCAGAACTTACCTGCCTCAATATTATTGTTGCCTAAGCCCTAATTACGCTTAAAACGCATCATTTTTAGTTTGCTCCAGCTACTGCGTATGTGCAAATATTGCTAATATTCCTTTAAGGTTATTCCCAAGACAACCAGAGTATGAAAGTAAATCAGTAGCAAACCTTGAGAGCTTTCAAATCTACATGTGATATTAATATTTGTGTGTAGGTTGAAATTTACACACAATTCACACTCAAATCCTCACACTCTGACTTTTGCAATATTTCTGTAGCAAAACTTACTTGTGCATTTATAGATGCAGATGCATGAGAGCGTGGGGCAGGGGAGGGGTAAAGCTTTTTTGGCCGATGCCTGAACAATGCCATAACCGATCCATTAAAAAACTACAGAACCACCTAACCTAAGTAACATTGTAAAACAATCCTGAGTTAGACTTAAACTGATTGGAGGTGGGGGGCGGGGGGGGGTATAAATAATCAAGGAAAACATAATCGCAACTTCTGTTCAAAGTCAAATTGAATATTTAAACCACTGTGGGTGGCAAATAATAAACATAAGACTAAAATAAGAATGTTTCTCACCCTCCATTTTGAAGTTTCTCTCCTTACCGGTGTTGGCTTTGTTGCACGATCAGGGAGGACCAGATTAGTCGACCGTCTCACTTCCTGTTAGTCAGAAAAACAAAACCAAGTGTGTTTAAAGGGATAGTTCACTCAAAAATAAAAGCAATCCTTTGCATGTTTCAATCCTTTATGAGTTTCGTTCTTCCATTAAACTCAAAAGAAGATATTCTGAAGCTGGAAACCTTTCTACTATCAACTTGTTAAGTCGTGACGTATCGGTGATGTATGAATTACTGTTTCAGGGTCGAAGCCGCTCCTCATTTGAATTGAGGAAATATTTGTTTATGACCACTTTTTAGTCATATCAAGTGAATTTTATAGAAAAATCATGGTTTACACAGCAGTCTCTGGACTTTCTGCATTACAGATACCAATGTTTTAACAATAAAAAAAAAAAAAACATTTTCTGGTCATTGGATATTAGGCATGGATTAGGGTTGGGCGATGTTGACCAAATTGGCATTGTTGAAATATAAATTTATATAATATATATATATATAACTGAAAAGTTGTTTTTAGGGTATGACAGACCTTAAAATGTCTTGGTTTCCTGAGCCCTGACCGTCTCCAAAGTAATGCAAATTGTCAGTTTCACAGCACTGCTGTGTCTATTGTCTTCTCAAGCTGGTCAACTGGTCGGGCGGTTTCTGTCTCCAGAACATCATTTGCACACTGTTTTAATGCTAACATGTATCGTGAATGGGTACTTATATGCTGATGAGATCGGGGCTGCATGCTTTGTTTAGGTTTGTTTCCACCCCTATGAATCACTGTCTGTAAAATGTATAAAAACTTATTGCCTGCTGTACAGTTGAGAGTTTCCTTCGATGACGCCACAGCCACGCTGAGCTCTTCTTATTAAAAGATTCTGCTTTGAAGACAACCGAAAGTTCTCCCTGTTTTTTTGTCTCGTCTTAGAATTTTACAATAGTTTGGTGCCTTGAGCCAGACTAGAGAAATTTACAACAGCATCGTACGATGTCTAATGTGAAACATCACAATGGACAATGGCATCGTCGTTGAAGGCGGCAGTGAATTATTTATTTATGAATAATTAATTAATTCATAACTAATTAATTATTTTTAGCCTACTGTTTCAACTACCTGACCCTTTTGTTTTACACAAGCACATCATAAATAAATAAAGATAAGTTATACACAAAATACCACCTGTCAATCACTTTTTTCCATGGGACATGACTGGCATGAATAGGCAGAGTGATCTGTGTCGTTATAACGGCGCAGACAAACTTAGTAGGTAAAAAAGGTGCACAACTATCAGGAACCAACCAACAGTATCTGAAGTACAAGCTTGAAAGCGAAAGATTGAAGCAGTGTACTGATGCTGTGACAGGTTACCTGATTCAAAAGACTGAAGAGTCATTAGATAAAGACAAGATTAATTAAATGATGATGAGATGAAAAGACTTTATTTGTCACATACACTTTTACATGCAGTGAAATTGGACCCCCCCGCAACCACAAACATCACACATTTTAGGGGAAGACAGGAGAGCAGGAATTCAGTGTCTCGTTAACATGTTCTCTGGGGGAAGTTTTTTGTCTCCAGCAGAGGTCGTCACACGGAAGCAGAAAGAGAAGAAAAGGGTTTCAATTTGGATCAATATCTGCCAATTTCGCAGATATCTAATGTCCATCATTGGTCTCCAGATCTGTCCAAATCACGTTGCAATGCTGCTAGTTTCTCCCTGATGTTTTCCAATTTGCGGTCTAATGCCACAGTTTGAGTACCAACAACCCTGCTCACCACCGTTTCAATCCAGCTGACCAGCTTGGTAGGGTTTTGAACTGCACTGACCACTTTTATCCATCATCGTCGATACCCCAGGGCCCATCAGCAGAACCCCTGTTATCAAAGTTCATAATAGGTAGATATCTTCAATATCCTCCAGGAACAGAGCGGCTAGGTACACAACATGCCACTTCTCCCACCATCCATCATGTATTCAGCTGCAAACATCCCCGCAGGACAGGTGGGTTCCTCCGAACCCAGACTTCTCGTCAAGAAGATGGTGTCAATTGCATTCAGAGAGCAGTTGGTCAAATTGCTTATTTGTTTGGAGAGCAGGGCAAGAAAAGCCTCAGAGATAGAATAAGATGAGACAAGAGGAGCCAGTCAGTCGGGAGAGGAAAAAAGTGACACCGCCTTCGCCGAGAGCCAAATAAGTATCACGTTTAACAACTATAGTGAGACACGATCCAGCGGCACATCCTTGATCCACTGTCTGACATGCACTGCTCTCAGGGGTTTTGTGCTCAAAGCACCTGCTGACTACCTGGAGCTCAGATGCGCACATACACTGCAGCGAATGTGTTTGTGGTCACGTGATGTGCGTTTTTAGAGGTATAGTGTGGACGGAGATCTTTTATAGAAATGCTAGATGAAACAGTGTGAACGTGGATCGTTTTCGTTCTAATTCAATTCAATTCAATTCAATTCACCTTTATTTGTATAGCGCTTATACAATGTAGATTGTGTCAAAGCAGCTTCACATAAAAGGTCACAGTAAATAGGAACAGTGTAGTTCAGTTTGTAGTGTTTAAGTTCAGTTCAGTTTAGCTCAGTTCAGTGTGGTTTAATAATCACTACTGAGAGTCCAAACACTGAAGAGTAAATCCAACGATGCACAGCTCTACAGATCCTGAACCATGCAAGCCAGTGGCGACAGCGGAGAGGGAAAAAAAACTTCACTAAAGGCGGAAGTGAAGAAAAAAAACCTTGAGAGAAACCAGGCTCAGTTGGGCACGACCATTTTAATTTCTCCGCTGGCCAAACGTCTTGTGCAGAGCTGCAGTCTCAGTGGCGGAGGCTGGAAGCTGGCCTCAGCGAAGACTCGTCTGTCTCTGGAGCGTCATAGGAAACAGTCTCATGTTCTCCACTCTTCCATGACCATCGCAGTAGTTGTTCAGGATTCGGCCAGGTCCAGGATATGGAAACCTTGGGATCATCTCGTCGTTGGTCTTGGATCGAATCAGTGACTCTGCATAGTCTGAGGGCCTCGGGAAGAGTATCCCCAGGTGGAAATGGAGAATAAAGAAAATAGGAGAATAAAGAAAATAAGTGGGGCCTAAGTGTGTATTTTTCGTGAGCGGGTTGCTGCTGCAACAGGGACGGGGCATTATCTATCGACCCAAACCTAGCATGGATATACAGTTGAAGTCAGAATTATTAGCCCCCTCTTTGGATTTTTTTTTTTTCTTTTTAAAATATTTCCCAAATGATGTTTAACAGAGCAAAGAAATTTTCACAGTATGTTTGATAACATTTTTTCTTCTGGAGAAAGTCTTATTTGTTTTATTTCGGCTAGGATAAAAGCAGTTTTTTATTTTTTTAAAGCCATTTTAATGTCAAAATTATTGGCCCCTTTAAGCACTTTTTTTTTTGATAGTCTACAGAACAAACCATCGTTATACAATAACTTGCCTAATTACCCTAACCTGCCTAGTTAACCCAATTAACCTAGTTAAGCCTTTAAATGTCACTTTAAACTGTATAGAAGTGTCTTGAAAAATATCTATTCAAATATTATTTACTGTCATCATGAAAAATATTAAATAAATCAGTTATTTAAACTATTATGTTTAGAAATGTGTTGAGAAATTCTTCTCTCCGTTAAACAAAAAATTGGGTACAAGAATAAACAGGGGGACTTCAACTGTATGCACATTGCGGTCGTGAATTTCAAAAGTATTACATCGCTTTGTAAACGTTTATTTTTATCATTTGTTGAGTCCCCCCATACAGTTTGATATGGCTCTTGGACCCAGAAGCCACTTTCTGTGACGTCACTCTTAACAAGTAGATAGAAGTCAATAGTTACAGATTTTAGCTCTCTTCAAATATCTTCCCTTGTGTTCAAGAAAAAGAAGAAACGGTTTGGAATCACTTGAGGGTGAGTAAATGGTGATTAAATTTTAATTTTTTGGGTGAACTATCCCTTTAAGTTCAGTTAAATCACTTCAGAACGTCATTTCATGGCACAATACATCATTTGTTATCTTCTATTCAACAAAAGAAAAAAAAAGGCATCTCTTTTCTTTCCTCTCTTCATCTTTTCTGATGTTCCACACATGATTTCTGTGATGGAAAATACCATATAGAAGTCCGCAATGAGAGGTTATCAGGACAAAATGTGCCTGTGTGAATCACTGTAATGGCACCAGCTTTAATGCACAATAATAGCACTAAATTTTGAGAGTTTTATCTGGAAACATCACAACGGATGCAGCAATGTTGCTGTGGTAACCAGAGGAAGCCACATCACTAATGGAAATTGTCTGCTTTTGCCTTTCATCTTTGGGGAAAGCTAAAAAGCCGAGGAGCCTTTCCGCTGAGCACAGCCGCTGCTTTTGAGGGCCTTCTTAAAAAAAACAAAGAAAAAGAAAGACAAAACACAACACTTTTGTCTTATCAAAACTATTTGCAAATCAAATGTGATGCTGTTGAAGCCTCTCCTCCAGATCCTCAGAGGGATTGAAGCTCCTCTAATCACCAGCGCAGTAAACTCAAACTAACACTCCAACTCTGCCGAGCTTTGTTTGCCGAATTACCGCACATAAGAAGCTCCTCTTTGGCATAAAGAAGGCACACAGCAAAAATCAAATCAGCCCTTTTCAGGAATAAACTCTCCCCGGATCAAATTATCATCTTTTCCTGACTTTGTATGTCTCTATTCCTGTGTGTGTGTGTACAGTATGCACTTTTTCCCATTGTATTCCTTTCACAGATCATTATCCGTTGCTCTGCCATAAATAGAAAGATTGCTCTCTATTAGGTTCAAAGCTAATACACCATTGTGCAAACTACTGTCCCTAGCAACTGGGGTGTGCAAAAAAGTGTGTATACTTCTCGATATTTTGGGGATAAAATCCAAAAACAATACCAATATTGTCATAGACAATAATTACCCACACCCTGACTATACTGACTACCTAGAAAACTTAAGCAACGATTTATCAGTGGTAGACACCAGTACAAAATTCTAAAATCATTTAGCAACATGATTTAAAGGAGCAGTAAGTAAGTTTGACACCCAGTGGTTGAACTAGGTATTGCACTCCTGGATCAAAACACATTTTCACTTAGCTCCTCCTCCATGCAAGCGCAGGTTGCCAGATTGATGTGAGTGTGCCTGACTATCGAGCCCAAAGGATGATTAAAGGTGGATTTGAACCATTTTCTAACTAAAAGCAACGATACGTTTTTCTACTAACCAACACCTGAAATTCCTATTTTTTAACAGCTTCTATTTCTCGCAGCTGAACAACGATCACCTCAGGTGCACCTAGTGATGGGTATCGTTAAGGTTTTAATGGTTTTACTACTTTTCACGGTACCACTTATCAGTTCGGTACTTTAACGGTTCTCTTATCGGTACTTTCTGTAGTGTTTTTTTAATGAAAAAACAAAAAACAAACTGAACAGAATTAACAACACTTTATTTTATTATTATGTTTTTAATGTAAAATTAAACGAAACCAATAATTGCTAAACTAATTTTTTTTTTTAATTCCTGTAAAGAATGTACAATGGTTTAAAGGAAAATTACTCCGCTTTTAACCATTCTTCTGGAGAAAAATCAACCTGTTTGACTTCTGGCAGAAGTCAGGATCTATCTTGGTTTATTGTGCTCCCTGCAGTTGGAAATACCCTCTTTGAGTTGCAAAATGCAGTTGAATGAGATGATGATTATGATTTTTCATTAGAGCGTTTGCTTAATTGAGTTAACAGTGTTTTGGGAGTTAACTGTTTTTAATACAGTTTTGGAGCATCTTGCAATGTAAAAATAATCTGTTTTTTAATAATTTCTTAAGCATAGTTTATTATTAGGCTGATCATAGGCTACATTTGTAAATACAGCTGATGTAAAAGCATTTTTAATGTTTAGGATTTATTTAGGCTACTGCAGAAAAAACACTGTTTTCATTGTAACTGAATATGTGTGTTTATTTAACTATTAATATTATACTAACTTCGGTGGTTGACTGTTGGCATAACGGTGTGGATGATGTGACGTTACTGTTAGGCAGTCAAAAACATTTCATTACTTTTCATTGCAGGTAATGCACTTTTAACAGATACTTTCACCTAGCCAGATTGCTTGTGTTTCCGCTTATACAAGAAAACAACTTATTGCATTTGTTGCAACGGATCTTGCCGCTGTTCACTCAGGAAATACAACCCGTTTGGTTCACTCCGTAAGCTTACAAGCTGTGTGGGCGCGCAAGTCTGTGTCGCATGCTATGTGTGTGCGCTTAGCACGAGCCTCCGGCAGAGAACTATGAAGGCTTTTATACTTGACGCGCTCGCCGGAAATACGAGCATTGATCATGTGAGACTGCCAACTGTGCAAACGAATGTCAAATATCACAAATTAGAAAAGCTTGGTCAGTTAAATTTTGCTACTGTAAGTAATGTTTATTCAGCAATAATTCTCCAGTACTGATAGCAGAACCGTAAATGTCAGAGCTTATCGATACTTCGGTCTTTTATAATGTAGCACTGAAAACGATAAAGTACAGAGTTTCAGTACCCATCCCTAGGTGCACCTTATGTGCTTTATTCAGTGTTAAATGCTAATAATGTGAGTTTGAATGCCATTTCACATGACATTTATTGCCATACTACTGAAAGCAGCAGCAGATAAATAAAATAAAAACCCTTTGAAAATGAACTGTGACTCTGCAAACCAACACATATCAGTGATTACGCATGTATATTTAATAATGTTAAAGAGGTTTAATATGTATTAATTAGATTATAAACCTTACCATTATGTTGGAGTGCAGTAAGTGCACTATTCTGTGATACTGAATGGCTGTGTCTAAATTTATATCGTGTTTCATCTGGTGCAAAAAGCCAAATTGCTTATCACTGCAAATCACGTGTGTTGTTAGGACAATGTAACCTGCTCATGTAATGTTTATAATTTTTATATTATTTGCTAATTAATGATCCCCTTATGTGGAACTCTGAATCTGCGTTTTATTTCGGGGCTGCTACAGTCCACCGGAGGTCGAATTTCGGTCACAGACGCCTTCCTGACTGAATTAATTACACTGTTTTGCATGAAGACAGCCCGGTGTGCTGAAATATAATTGGCTAAATTGGCAGTGGGCAGGTTAAAGGGACAAAAACAAAGACAGCCGTTCAAGCACATAACAGACATTTTCAAAGCAGAATATCTGACTTCAGCATTGTTTTCCAGATAAAGAAGAATGTTCACTCAGCATGTTTCTTAAATATCTGCAAACATATTATGGTATTTTTATGCTTTAGAAGAGTCAAAAACTTACATACAGCACCTTTAAAAAATTAATGCTGCACTGTTTTAATCCAAATGTGCGTCAAATGTGGACTAAACCCAGCCACTACGTTAAAAATAAAATGATTTGTTAAAATAATCTAAAAAAAAAAAGTTATCCAAGCTGGTGGGTTTGTCCATGTTTAACCAAAATTGAAATTAAAACTTTTTTTTATCTTACAGCGTAGAACAACCAAGAAAAAATTGTGTAACACCCAAGCAATCCAATGTTTAATATAACAATAATGTGAAATAATCCTTTCAGCTCTTTGTAGGTGTTCAGAAACAGTGAAGTCTCTTAACTGGTGCTCGGAGTGGCTGGAGCCCAGTCATAATTTTGAGCAGCCCTTTTTGAGTCCCCATAAGGGTGACCAGATGTCCCATTTTTTTGCCAGGACAGTGCCTCATTTAGGCTCCACCGTAAGAACCATCCAGTCAATGGCAAATATACAGTTCAAGTCAGAATTATAAGCCCCTCTTTGAATTGATTAATATTTTTTAAAATATTTTCCAAATAATGTTTAACAGCGCAAGGAAATTTTCACAGTATGTCTGGTAATATTTTTTCTTCTAATTTGTTTTGTTTTAGCTGAAATAAAAGCAATTTTTAATTATTTATAAACCATTTTAATGTCAAAATTATTAGGCCCTTAAGCTATATTTTTTCGACTGTCTACAGAACAAACCATCATTATACAATAACTTGCCTAATTACCCTAACCTGCCTAGTTAACCTAATTAACCTAGTTAAGCCTTTAAATGTCACTTTAAGCTGTATAGAAGTGTGTTATATATCTAGTAAAATATAATTTACTGTCATCATGACAAAGATAAAATAAATCAGTTATTTGAAATGAGTTATTAAAACTATTATGTTTAGAAAAGTGTAAAAGAAAATCTCTCCGCTAAACAAAAATTAGGGAAAAATAAACAGGGGGGCTAATAATTCAGACTTCAACTCTACATTTATTTTAATTGTACTATTAAATGTCAAACCCCATTCCCTAGACTAACATCCGGGGTTTGTTTAAAAAAAAAATTATAATCCGTCATAATAGTCTTGTGAAAAGGGTTCATAGAGACTTGTAACACAACTTCCCCTTTATGTGAACGTGCAAAACAAAGGCTAGGGTAAATAAAAAGGCTAAAGAGAAGTACTGACACAGGGCAAAAACGCCAGTCTGAACGAGGAGCTCTTTCATTCTAAACAGTTTTAAGTCTAAACGGCACTTTGTTTAACTCCTACTTTCAACTACTCAGCAACATCCTCTACTCTAAATACCCCAGCAACTGCTTAGAATATCCCAGAAACTATTCAATAGCACTTCAGCCTAACCTAGCAACTGCTCCGAAAATCCCTAGCAACCATTTAGAACATCTTATAAACCACCTAGCAACCCCTCCTCAAACTCCATAAGCTCTAAACAAGCTTCAGAGCAGCAGACTTTGTCAAGCTCTTCTAGTTCTGTCTTCCAATCATCTGAAACGCTTGACTTACAGCTGCACGGCGGATGCTATTAAGAGACACACTATAAATTCTCTCAGTCTCTTTCACTCAGAGTTTGTGTACCATATTTCAGGCGCGGGCTGATCCGCGGGGTTATCCGGCTGGGGTTTGGATTCAATCTCTGTATGTGAGCGGGATAAATTTGGTGGTTGGTCACCGGCTCCTCAAGAACGGGGCTTTCCATCAGAGAGCTGTAAAAGGATCAGGCTGCCGTTAAGCAACATAAACCTCCAGCAAACCCACAGACCTTTTCCTTTAACTCAACACACCTACAATAGTGTGTACTAAAAAGTCACCACAGCTCTGATATAGATTCATGAACGCAGACTAGGGCTCCAACTTACGATTATTTTAATAATCGATTAATCTGTCAATATATTTTTTCAATTAATCGATGAATCGGATAAAAAAGAAAAGCATTAATTTCCAACCGTTTATTCAAAAAAGCTCATCCCTGAGCTGTTATAATAATAATAATAATAATAATAATAATAATAATAATAATAATAATAAAATAAAAACTGTTTTGTCCTGTTCTCAATCCAAATATCTAAATATTTTAAATCAAGATACATACTAGACACATAAAATAGCATAAGAAATTATGTCTTGTTTTCTGAAAACCAAACACCTCAAAATTAAGTGATTGTTTGCTTAAAACAAGTTGAATTATTTGTGAATTAAGTAAAATAATCTCTAAAAAATAAACTCAATGAGATAAAATCACAAACAGAAGTTTTACCAGTTCACATAAAGTTGTTAGTGATCGTGATCTATAACGTGAGATGGTTGTAGCCATGTTTACTTGCTAAAAAATACATGAGAAAATAATTGAAATGTTTAAAAACAATGTTCCTCAAAGAAAGAGAGGAAAACATTTGCATATTTCACCTTTAACAGTGCATAACATCATTAAAAGATTTAAGGAATATGGAGGGATTTCATTGCATAAAGGACAAGGGTGCAAGCCTAAGCTGAACAACCATAATCTCTGATCCCTGAGGCGGCACTGCATCAAGAATCCTCATTCATCATTAAGCGATATCACCACATGGGTTCAGAACTGTAGTACTGTGGTAAACCTTTGTCAAGTACCACAATAAGTAGTTATATCCACAAAGGCCATTTAAAACGGTCAGCCCTATGTTAACAGTGTCCCAGAAGCACCATCGACATATAGAATGGACCATCACACAGTGGAAACGTGTGCTGTGGTCAGATGAATCAGTATTTCATATTTTTTGGGAGAAATGGATGCCGTGTGCCCCGGACCAAAGAAGAAAATGATCATCCAAACTGTAACCAGCAACAAGCCCAAAGGCCAGGGTTTGTCATGGTCAAGTGACCTTGGCAAAGGTAACTTGCACTACTTCTGTGATGGCACCATTAATTAGGGTTGGGCGACGTTGATCAACCTGGCATCATACAAGGTCTAATGTGAAACATCGCGATGGACGATGGCATCGTCATCATGGGCGGCAGTGAATTAATTATTTATGAATAATAAATTAATTCACAATGAATTAATTATTTGTAGCCTACCGTTTCAACTACCTGACCCACATGGTCTTTGTTTTACCCATAACCAAATCATAAATAAAAATAAATTACACACAAATTACCACCTGTCAATCACTTTTTGTAATCTGTGTCATTATAATGGCGTCGACAAACTTGGTTGGTAAAAAGGTGCACAACTATCAGGAACAAACCAACAGTATCTGGGGTTTCCCTAAAATACAAGTACAAGCGTGAAAGTGAAAGATTGAAGCAGTGTACTGACGCTGTGACACGTTACCTGATAGATTCAAAAGAGCGAAGAGTCGTTAGATAGAGACAAGATTAATTAAATATCACGTTTAACAACTATAGTGAGTCGCGATCCAGCGGTACATCCTTGATAAACTGTCCGATGTGCACTCCTCTCTGGGGCTTTGTGCTCAAGACTGCTGGAGCTCAGACACACACGAATGTCTGTGTTTGTACATGTGTGTGGTCACTTGATGTGTATTTTCCAACCCAGGCTCATTCTGAGAACGTAGTCCCGGGGACGTTTCTGGAGACCGCGAAATACGTAGCCGAGGGTACGTACGGCTGCATTTTATTTTTTTAAGCGAACGCTGCAGGGTGGTGTGACGCCGTTCCCTTCGGCGCTTGCCGGCCGGCCGGCCGCTCGCCTCCGTATGGAGGGCTTTCCCGCTGCAACCAGTTTGTCCGGTTAGCTCTTCGTGTACTCTGGCGGACTCGAGGCGCAGAGAGGGGCTGACCATGATGACGACCGGGTTCGAGTCCGGGGAAGAGCGGTTCCAGAAATCAGGTAAGAAAACAAAAACAAAATCCAAAAAATGAAGCGAACAAGTTCATCACAGGGTGAGAATGTGGTCAAAATCCGAAATAGTGGTAAAAATCAGACGAGGGCTTTTCTTTTTCTGGACGGCTTTTGTGAATCGTCGTTGGTTGGGTTTAGGGACGGAGGAGGATGGGTCAGCCCGCTGGTTGGCCGGTCGCACGGTCAATCATTCCGTCATCCAGGCAGACAGGCGGAAGGTCGTTCGACAGCGGCCTCCAGCGGGTTTACGCGAGAACAGCGCGGGAAAAAGCATGCACAGCGGCCTCTTGCGGACTCGCGAAAACAAAAACTCCAAAAATACGTACCTCCCGGGATGTATTTCGCGGTCTCCAGAAACGTCCCCGGGACTACGTTCTCAGAATGAGCCTGGGTTGGTATTTTCAGCGGTATAGTGTGGAAGGAGGGCTTTTCAGAAATGCTAGATAAAACGCCAGTGTGGATGTGAATAGTTTTCCTTCTAAAATGCCATTTTAAAACAAAGACGTATTAGTGTAAATGGAGCCTAAGTGTGTAATTTTTGTGAGCGGGTTGCTGCTACAATGCCGGCTTAGCATCGTGATGTCTATCGGCCATCGGCGATGGACAAAGGCATCGTCTATTGACCCAACCCTAACATTAATGCTTAAAAGTACATTGAGATTTTAAAGCACAATATGCTGCCTTCTTTTCCAGGCACCCCCATGTATATTTCAACAAGACCACATTCTGCACACATTACGAAGTCCTGGCTGTGGAGGAAGAGGATACAGATACTTGACTGGCCTGCTTGAAGTCCTGACCTGTCTCCAATAGAGAATGTGTGGTGCATTTTGGACAAAGACCCCGTACTGTTGCCCATCTTAAGACTTGTTTGCAGGAAGAATGAGACAAAATGACAAATGAAACACTTCATCACTTGGTGTCTTCCGTCCCTAAACATCTATTAAATGTTGTGAAAGGCAATGGCAACATTTTTAAATAGCACTCTAAAACATTTAAAAACCATCATAATAATTTACAGTATTTAGTAAGTGCCGACAAAACTCCACAGTGTCCAAAGTGCCTGCAGTTTTAAAATCCCACATGCATGTTCCTTGAAATCCAAGTCCAATGACACAAAACATCCTCTTACACTGAGGTCAGTGTGATGAACAGGGCTTTAAGAGTGACAGGCGGGATGCTGATTTGGCCGTGAGCTGCGGTCAAACCTCGCTGTGCGCTGGTGATTATGTTGTAGCCGCAGATTTGATGGCTCAGATAAAGCAGATGTGAGATGGAGAAGCAGGCGACCAGCGAGCGAACTCGAGGGGGAGAAAAGAAAGAGAGAAAAAAAAAAGAAAAATCAAGGGGATTTAGGCGAGAAGCTCTATCTCTCGCACACAGCTTTTCCAGGGTGGCTTGTGGGTGGAGAAAAAGAGACAGAGATGCTGAGGGCTGACAGGGAGGCAGTCGTATGTGTGTAAATCTTCATTTGGAGGAAGTGTTGGATTTTAAATGGCAGGCGTTTTTGTCCCCAGGCTCGTCGTTTAACATATCACAATCCCACAGGGATGGACACTTTAGTCTTGCCAGTCTTACTTGCAGACAACGCAAGACTGGCTTTCAATGAAGCACCCAGAGCTGCTGGATGGACACTCAGGAGTCCACGCTTTCATAATGGGATACAGATATGAGGAGTGGATGGACAGAGGGACAAATGAAGAATAAATAAAGCTTTACACTTGACATGATTTTACAGAAGACACACGCTACACTGTCAGTCAATGTAAGAGTAGTTTATGTATAGTATAAAAAGAATTCTTTTCTGGCTTAAGAGTCATTTGATTTGACATAATTAAAGACTTTATTTATCTGAAAAACAATGCTAGTCAGTTATTCTGCTTTGAAAATGTTGTTTTTCCGTGCCAGAATGCTGTCTTTGTTTTGTGATTTTAACCTGCCCAATGCCAGTTTAGCCAATTATATTTGAGCACACTGGGTTGCCTTGGTGGAAAACAGTGTATTTCATTAATTCATTCAGAAAGGCTCTGAACGCATTCATTAGCAGACAGTAGCAGACTCCGAAATGAGAAGCAGATTTAGGGGTTTGCTCTTGAGCTGATTGGATAATAGAATGATTGTGTGTGTGATATATTAGCCTCGTCAAAAACTGATCGTGCTCCTCCTGAAATTTGTTTATAAAACATCACTTCTCAAAAGTATTTCTTCTATCAGGGGCCTTTGCTTTTATTTAAGACATGGGGTGGACAGTCGCAGACTCTGAAATGAGACGCAGATTTAGTTCCACATGAGGTGATTATTAATGAGCAAATGATAAAATATTATGGTTGTAAACATTAGGTGAGCAGGTTACATTGTAACCCTGTGTCCCAACAACACGCTTCACGACGGGATTTGCAGTGATGAGCAACTTAGCTGTTTGCAACAGACAAAACACCACAGAAATTTAAATACAGCCATTCAGAAGCACATAATATGTGCACTCACTCGTGAAATGGTAAGGTTTAAAATCTATTTAATACATATTAAACCTCTTTATTACATGTAGATGCTGAATCACTGATTTATTTTATTTTCAAGATCTGACATGAACTATCTGCTGCTGCTTTCAGTAGTATGGCAATAAATGTCATGTAAAATGGCATTCAAACTCACATTATTAGCATTTAACACTGAATAAAGCACATGAGGTGTACCTGAGTTTATCATTGTCAGTTTATCCAGCCTGATTTCACAAGAAAACTTAAGTATTTTACGTTTTGTCAGTTTAGTGGCTAATTCGTACGAGTTCAGTTGTACGAAATTGTACGATTTTAAAAAGGAGGCATGGCACCTAACCCCACCCCTAAACCCAACCGTCATTGGGGGATGAGCAAATCGTACTAAATTATACAAATTAGATCGTACGAATTCATACGAATTAGCCGCTAAATCAAAAAGTAACAAATTGTCGTGAGATTGTGTTGATTTATCCTGCTGTTCACCTTTAAGAAATAGAAGCTGTTTCTTATTTATCAATTCACGAGTTCACACTCACAGATTTTTGACTGAATAGAATATGCATATTTGGCGTGCTGTACGGGGAGAGGGCTCTGAGCTCGGGACGACACCCTAACTCGTGTTATTCCCCTTATCAGGATAAAGAGAGATAGGGTTAGAGCGCAGTGTCTAGCCCAGTTCCAATATGCTCCCCCCTCAGATTTAAATAGGTATCTGTTTTAATAGTGTGGAGTTGGGGTGGTGGAGGGACGCTGAAGTCAAGAGAAAACGGAGGTATGACGTGTTTGACTATTTATAGGGGTTTGCTCTTGAGCTGATTGGATAATAGAATGATTGTGTGTGTGATGAATTAGCCTCGTCAAAGACTGATCGTGCTCCTCCCGAAATTTGTTAATAAAGCATCACTTCACAAAAATCCTTTGCTTTTATTTAAAACTTGGTTTAAATCACTCGCTCCTGTCGTCAATCTGGCAACCTCCGCTTGCGTTTGTTTTGATCCAGGGGTGCAATACCTAGTTCAACCACTGGGTGTCAAACTTCCATACTGCACCTTTAACTGTATATTTTGTTTATATACTTTTCTGTAATCCTTCTAACTACACTGTAAAAAAATGCCACACAAGTTCCACACAATTCCTTTATGTTGCAAACTCAAATCAATTAAGTTAACTTGATTGTTTTTGCTCATTTAACTGGATTAAACATAAACAATTAAGTTGTCCCTAAAAACTCAAGAATTGTGTCGTTTCAGCTCATTTCAAATAAGTAGTTTAAATAAGTAAATGTACATTTACATTTACATTTAGTCATTTAGCAGATGCTTTTATCCAAAGCGACTTACAAATGAGGACAAGGAAGCAATTCACACAACTATAAGAGCAGCAGTGAACAAGTGCTATAGACAAGTTTCAGGTGTGTAAAGTCAACGAAGCAAAGCATTTGTAAAATTTTTTTTTTTTTTTTTTGAGAGAGAGAGAGGGCACAGTTAGTGGTATAGCCAGAGAGGCAGTTGCAGATTAGGAAGGAAAGTGGAGACTAAACAGTTGCGTTTTTAGTCGTTTCTTGAAGACAGCAAGTGACTCTGCTGTTCTGATGTAGTTAGGGAGTTCATTCCACCAACTGGGCAGATTGAATGTGAGAGTCGGGAAAGTGATTTCTTCCCTCTTTGGGATGGAACAACGAGGCGACGTTCATTCACAGAACGCAAGTTTCTGGAGGGCACATAAATCTGCAGAAGTGAGAGCAGATATGAAGGAGCCAAGCTAGAGGTCACTTTGTAAGCAAACATCAGAGCTTTGAATTTGATGCGAGCAGCAACTGGCAGCCAGTGCAAACGGGTGAGTAGCGGAGTGACATGTGCTCTTTTGGGTTCATCAAAGACCACTCGTGCTGCAGCGTTCTGAAGCAGCTGAAGAGGTTTGATAGAACTAGCTGGTAGCCCGGCTAGCAGAGAGTTGCAATAGTCCAGTTTGGAGAGAACAAGAGCTTGAGCAATGAGTTGAGCTGTATGTTCAGATAGGAAGGGTCGGACCTTTCTGATGTTGTACAGTGCGAATCTGCAAGATCGAGCAGTTCTAGAAATGTGGTCAGAGAAGTTCAGTTGGTCATCAATTGTTACTCCAAGGCTTTTTACCATTTTGGATGCAGTGATGGTTGCTCCGTCCATCTGGATTGAAAAGTTATGGTGAAGAATCGGGTTGGCAGAAACTTCAAGCATTTCCGTTTTCGTGAGGTTAAGCCTAAGATGATGACCTTTCATCCAGTGTGAAATGTCTGACAGGCAGGCTGAAATGCGAGCTGGAACCGAGGGATCGTCAGGATGAAAAGAGAGGTATAGCTGGGTGTCATCAGCATAGCAGTGGTAGGAAAAACCATGTTTCTGGATGACTGTTCCTAAAGATGCCGTGTAGATAGAGAAGAGAAGTGGCCCAAGAACAGAGCCCTGAGGTACCCCAGTGTTTAGATGCTGTAGGTTGGACACTTCTCCCCTCCACGACACCCTGAATGATCTGTCCGAGAGGTAGGAACTGAACCATTGAATAACAGTGCCTGCGACGCCCAGTGACTCAAGCGTAGATAGCAGGATCTGGTGGTTTACAGTGTCAAAAGCAGCTGATAAATCCAGCAAGATGAGGACAGATGATTTAGAGTCTGCTTTAGCCAGTCTGAGATCCTCCACGACCGAGAGCAGGGCAGTCTCAGTTGAGTGGCCTCTCTTAAAGCCAGATTGCTTGTTGTCCATGAGGTTGTTTTGAGTAAGAAAGTCTAGGACTTGATTGAACACTACTTTCTCCAAAATCTTGGCCATGAATGGAAGCAGGGATACTGGTCGGTAGTTTTCAAGTAGCGTTTGATCCAGGTTGGGTTTCTTTAGCAGTGGGGTTACCCTAGCCTGCTTAAATGAAGTAGGGAATAGACCAGAGTCAAGAGATGTGTTAAATGTGTGTACTAAGTTTTACATCTTTATAGGCCTGTCACAATAATCAATATATCTCATATCTCATAATCAACATAACTCATCGCACAACACATGGATGTGGCTTCACTCATTTCTGATGCAATATATATCAATTCAATTCATCTTCATTGTTAAAGTGCTTTTACAATGTAGACTGTGTCAAAGCAGCTTCATATAAAAGATGAATTGACAGAGTGTCAGGCCAGTTTTCAGACTTTAAGTTCAGTACAGTACAGTTTAGTTCAGTGTGGTTTAATAATCACTGCTGAGAGTTCAAACACCGAAGAGCAAATCCATTGGTGCGCAGCTCTACAAGTCCCAAACTATGCAAGCCAGTGGCAATCACTATATCACCCATACATAAAAAACAATTCTAGCAACACAGTTGATTGTGAAACATCTTGATCTCTATTAGAGGTGTCAGTGTCAGTATGGTTAAACACTATAGTATTTACTATAAATTACTATAGTATAGTTTCATGTGGGTGTCTTACAGCTGAAAATAGATCTGGTAGCAGATATCGCAGCCTCTGTTATTTTTTACCTTGCACTTTCTTCTGAACAGTTATTATTTATTTAGGATATGCGTTTGCACATTCTGATTCCAATCCCTCATTATTAAATTGTTAAAACGTAAAACGACTATAAATAAATGAAACAGAAACAGAGAAATACAATGATCATCTCAGGTGCACCTCATGTGCTTTATTTAGTATTAAACAGTAATAATGTGAGTTTGAATGCCATTTTACATGACATTTATTGCCATACTACTGAAAGCAGCAGTAGATAGTTCACCTCAGATCTTGAAAATAAAATAAACTGTCTGAAATTGAATTTTAGAACTGTGAATCAGTGCAAGCCAACACATATCAGTGATTCAGCATGTATACTAAATAATGTTAAAGAGGTTTAATATGTATTAATTAGACTATAGACCTTACCATCGTTGGAGTGCAGTGAGTGCACTATTCTGTGCTTCTGAATGGCAGTTTTTTTTTTTTTTTTATTAAATTTTTTAAAATTTAAATCTCTGTCATGTTTCGTCTGGTGCAAACAGCCAAATTGCTTACCAATGTAAATCTACTCATGTAGCGTGTTGTTAGGACACAAGGCTATACAGTGTAATCTGCTCACCTAATGTTTACATTTGTAATGTTTATGTTCATTCATCTTTTCGGCTTAGTCCCTTTATTAATCTGGAGTTGCCACAGCGGAATGAACCGCCAACTTATCCAGCATATTTTTTTACGCAGCGAATGCCCTTCCAGCCGCAACCCATCACTGGGAAACATCCACACGCACGCTAATGACCTATGCCAATTTTAACATACCCAATTCACCTGTACCACATGTCTTTGGACTTGTGGGGGAAACCGGAACAACCAGAGGAGAACATGCAAACTCCACACAGAAATGCCAACTGACCCTGACGAGGCTCGAACCAGTGACCTTCTTGCTGTGAGGTGAAAGTGCTACCCACTGCACCACTCAATGTTTATGTTATTTGATAATTAATAACCACCTGATGTGAAACTCTAAAATCTGCGTTTCATTCCGGAGGCTGCTACTGAGATCGCATTCAGGTTGCTGACGCACACTTTGAGAGCCTTTCTGACTGAATGAATGAAATATGCTCTTTTCCACCAAGGCGACCCGGGGTGCTGAAATATGATTGGTAGGAATGCTCCAATCAGGATTTTTGCAGCCGAGTACCGATTGCTTGTCATAGTGATCGGCAGATACTGAGTACCTATTCTGATGCTTCAAGCTTTATAATGCAAAAAAGCTCATTTTCATACTCAAGTGAAGTTTTCTCCTTACTGTACCTAGGAGAATAAATTCAGGATGCAGCATATAATCCCTTAAAAACGTCTATTATAACCATTTAGTGTGGATAGGTCATGGTCAAAAGGAGCTCTACAGAAAATAATAGATAAAACAGATTCAAAAAAATATTAAGATTAACAATGCAATTTGAGAACATTGCAAGTGATGGAAGAATTCAAAATGTCCCAATGAAGAAAAAGTTTGGAGTGCATAATTGATGCATAAGAAGTTAACCTAACCCATATAATGCTTAGAACATCACTGTGCCTCTCTCGATCTGTTCTTTTGTTCACTTACACTCGTCACCTCTTTCTCTGCTTGTAAACTCCTAAACAACCATTTGCGATTGGTTCGTGAGATCGGCCAGATTGGCGAGTACTGATTGAGTCATGAAATATGATTATCGGCCAATACCAAGCTCCGGCTTATCGATTGGAGCATCTCTAATAATTGGCTAAACTGGTATTGGGTGGATTAAAAAAACAAAACAAACACAGACATTCCAGCACATAATTTTACTTTTAAAAATCATATATCCCATGTCACAAAAACTGCTTTCTTTCATCTGAGAAATATTGCTAAGTTACGAAGTATGCTATCCATTTCAGATGCAGAAAAGCTAGTCCATGGTTTTATGACTTCTAGGCTGGACTACTGTAATGCACTGTTTGCTGGCTGCCCAGCATCCTCTATTAACAAACTTCAGCTAGTAAAAAATGCAGCTGCCAGAGTTCTTACCAGGTCTAGAAAATTTGATCACTTCACCCCAATTTTATCCTCCTTACACTGGCTGTCTGTTAAGTTTCGTATTGAATTTAAAATATTGCTTCTTACATATAAAGCTTTAAATAATCTAGCTCCTGTTTAGCTAACCAATCTTCTGTCTCGCTACAATCCAACTCGCTCTTTAAGGTCTCAAAACTAAGGGCTTCTGGTAGTACCTAGAATAGCAAAGTCGAGTAAAGGAGGTCGAGCCTTCTCATATATGGCTCCTAAACTCTGGAATGGCCTTCCTGAGAACGTCCGAAGCTCAGACACACTCTCCCAATTCAAAACTAAATTAAAGACCTCTCTGTTCAGTAAAGCATACACTCAATGCACCACTTAGCGGGCTTCCACACAGGTTTCCGCACCTTGTTTATATACACTATGAACAGCAGCTACGCTAATTATTCTCTTTATTCTCCATTTCCACCTGGGGATATTCTTCCCGAAGCCCTCAGACTATGCAGAGTCACTGATTTGATCCAAGACCAACGACGAGATGATCCCAAGGTTTCCATATCCTGGACCAGGCCGTATCCTGAGCAGCTACTGTGGTGGTCATGGAAGAGTGGAGAACATGAGACTGATTCCTGTGACGCTCCAGAGACAGACGAGTCTTCACTGAGGCCAGCTTCCAGCCTTCGCCGCGGAGACTGCAGCTCTGCGCAAGACGTTTGGCCAGCGGAGAAATTAAAATGGTCGTGCCCAACTGAGTCTGGTTTCTCTCAAGGTTTTTTTTCTTCACTTTCGCCAATTAGTGAAGTTTTTTTTCCTCCCCGCTGTCGCCACTAGCTTGCATGGTTCAGGATCTGTTGAGCTGCGCATCGTTGGATTTGCTCTTAAGTGTTTGGACTCTCAGTAGTGATTATTAAACCACACTGAACTGAGCTAAACTGAACTGAACTTAAACACTACAAACTGAACTACACTGTTCCTATTTACTATGACCTTTTATGTGAAGCTGCTTTGACACAATCTACATTGTAAAAGCGCTTAGCATTGTTTTTCAGATGAACAAGAATGTTCACTTAGCATGTTTCTTAACCCTTTGATGCACAAGCTATAAAACCTTTTCTAATGCACAACATGTATCTGAAATGACCCATATTCATTTCCTATGTTATTTTCTTCTTCACTGGGCATTTTTTGGTTTTATCTTTTAAAAGCAATTTATTTCAGCATTATCCTCCTGAAACCCAAATAATTTTGGGGGGGTTAAAACATCATTTGGGTTAAAAAAAAATCTATAATTTAGAGTTTTTACATTTTGTTTTTATTTTTAATTTTACAGCCTGTCCACTGTAGAGGACCACAGGACCATTTTAGTTCAAAACGACCGCCAAACTCTGACATCAAAACTGTACAGAATATGGCTGTAAAGGGATATTAATCCAGTATTTATGTTACAAAAACTAAACAAAAGCCATTTTTTCCTTTTGTATTGAAATTCCTGAAACAGTTTCGTCTGAAAGAGAGCCGAACTCAAAAAAACAAAACAAAAAAAGAAGTGATGTTAATCCAAAACAAATTTAACATAAAAGTGATTTAAAACTGATTATCATTCTCTAATTGTCTCTAATTCTCTAACTGTCTGATTGTCAGAATCTAAATCAGAGTCTCCCTCAACTATCTTATAAAGAATCCTCTCTGCTTCAGTTCTGCCCCCTACAACATGCAGTCATTAATTACATTAAGATGGTCCTGTTGTCCATTATAGTGGACATTTAAAAAAGGATGATATTTTGAAACACAAACAAGTTAACAGCTTTGAAAGCTAAATGTATTGTTCCTGACACTTTAATAAACAAATATATATGTATTAATATTGGTTTAAAATAAAACATTTAAAAAGTTACATTTTACATACCACTCTCCTTTCCATAAAATGTGCTTGTTTGTACGTCGGCCATTTTGGATGCAGTGTAAGAAGTGGTTCCTAGCATGCCAGCCAATCAAATGACATATCACGAGAAAGCCCGGGATGTCCTCTGAACAGTACAACAGGACTTGACAGAGTAGCTCAAAAAATTCAAAGAAAATTCATGAACACAAAGTCCACTACAAAGGACACAAGTCAATGGGCAGGGTCTCAGGAGGATATATATTCATTTATCCATAACTTTAATTATCCATCAATGTTTAATATATAGTTTTTCATTTACCACAAATTAATGTTTTTTTTTCTTAGGTTTTGTATTTCATCAAGTTTACGGGTCAAAAATGACCAATCTGTGAAAACGTGAAAAAAACAACAAACAAATAAACAAAATAAATAAATAAAATAATTGTAAAAAAACATTTAAGATCTGGAATATGTTTATTTACCATTTTTCCACGCATATCAATCACTGATTAATAATAACACGCTGAAATTATTATCATTTAATGTTATCACTGTGAATGAGTGTGTATGGATGTTTCCCAGTGTTGGGTTGCAGCTGGAAGGGCATTCGCTGCGTAAAACATATGCTGGATAGGTTGGCAGTTCATTCCGCTGTGGCGACCCCAGAATAATAAAGAGACTAAGCTGAAAAGAAAATTAATGAATGAATAAATGTTATCACTGTAGTGCTACTGTAATGCATATGCCTAAATAAAAGAACAAAACACTGACAAAATAAAATTACACAGGAACAGTGCCATCTCAAGATCTTTGACCAGCTCTTTGATCAATTGCCGTCATGAATACTGGTCACACCACCTATGTAATTAGGGTGTTGGGCACAGTTGGTGTAGGCATTTAGGGTGGAGACATCCAGCATATTGTACCGTAACACCATGTGCCTTGTGGCTTCTTGCTTCACCCTGAGTAGAGTGATGCTTGCTCCCATAATACCCCTTGTTAGTTGTCTACTCAGTCCAGCAACTCCAGACTGACCCTGTGGCACATAGTCTAGATCATCAGCATCAGATATTTCAGACTCTGAATCAGAACTAAGAATTCCCTAATCTTTCTCATCCTGCAGCAACTCTACAGGCATTTCAGCCGTAAATATAGAATGACTGGGATGAGCCATGCTAACACTCTTTATATCTGTGTAGCTCTTATCTATCTATCTATCTATCTATCTATCTATCTATCTATCTATCTATCTATCTATCTATCTATCTATCTATCTATCTATCTATCTATCTATCTATCTATCTATCTATCTATCTATCTATCTATAAACTGTTTTTATCTATCTATCTATCTATCTATCTATCTATCACTAAATATATCTTTATATCTATAAAATAAATATGTATATACATATAAACCATTTTTATACTTACAAGTATCAGACAGAAGAAATGTTGAGTTGAGAAACGTGCCAGTTGAACAGTATTTAGCAGTAAATGTGCTCCTTTTTGCAACAATTATGAAACAGCAAAGGTTGCTATATGGGTCATTTTTGACACTTATTTTAAAATTGATGTACAAATACAAAAACTGTACTAAACACAAGTATTTGTGTGAGTGTAAAACAAGATATTTTACAAAAACCTGTAATTGTAAACAACAAAATGCATTTAATTTAAAGATTCTGCAAAAAAAAAAAAATGCTCAGCCATGATTGAAATAACATAGGAAATGAATGTACGTCATTTTAGACCCATGGTGTGCATTAAAAGGGTAGAGACACAAAAATGATTTTTATCCAAAAAGTAAAACAAAAAAAAAAGACTTTGTGCTGATGAAAAACAAGTTTATCAAAGAATTCCTGGAATACCAAGTCATGAAGTTATAATCTTGCAAAGATATAGAAAACATAAACTTAAATCGGGTCTCTTTAGACCAATGTTGTGCATCAAAGGGTTAAATATCTGCAAACATATTATGGTATTTTTATGCTTTACAAAAGTCAAAAACAGACAGCACCTTTAACTTTTAGGGTTAGGGTAGAAAATGACATCAGATAATGACTACATTATGTATTATAGTAATGTATAGTGACAACAGAAAGGCTAATTATTTATTTTTTAATTTCACAATGTGGTGTCATTAGCATTTATTTAACATAGATTTATATAAATATTTATGTATTTATATATATATATATATATATATATATATATATATATATATATATATATATATATATATATATATATATATATATATATATTTATATATATATATATATATATATATATATATATATATATATATATACACAGCATCCTTTGGAATGCTTTCTTTTCTTTCCCCTTTACACTGTAGCTTGCCAGGCTGTGGTCTCGACTCCCCAAAAAGTTTTCCAAAAAAAAAATCAAAAATAAATGAGTGAATCTCTGAAATCTTCACCAAATCGATATTCTCCTTCACCTGTGTCATCCAGCCCATCGATTTCCCCTCCTGTCGCTCGCACCGCTGCAATATTGTCAGTGCCGTCTACATTCGCTCTCTGTCCTGTGGCTCTCTATTTGTCATGAGATGAGACTAGAGTGTTCATCTGACACAATCTTTCTTCATTACAACAAGCTGTAATGTGTGTGTCAGGCCCACACAGGCAACCGTCCTCAGGAGCTGGCCAGAACCTTTGATTCACACGGGTCAGAAACTCTCTGTGCACTGAAAAAAGGGTTCATTGGATTCACTACATTTCTTTAAGGTAAGTGGTTGCAAACCATTTATATGGGCTGACTTTAAACAAACAAATTAAGTTGGACATTACTTAATTTAATTTGTTTGTTACAGCACATATAAAGTGTTTGCAACCACTTACCTTAAAGATATTGAATGTCGCATTGATTGACATTCTCTCTTTATACATGTCATCAGAGGGGGGAAAGCCCCAGCCATTAGTAACGATATCTCCCTCATTATCATAAACAGCCCTTAGTGAGAAGCTGCCGTCTTGACCACATAAAATAAAAACATTCACAATTACTCAATTACAGTTATAGGTTTATCAGATAAAGTTTTTTAGTTCACCCAATTAGTCACCTAAATAAGTTTTAATCAAACAGGTTTCCATCATTGACTTACACTGAAGGGCTATTCTAAGTTTCTTCTGTTGAACACAAAGGATGATATATTAATGAACATTGGACAATAGCAGCCATTGACATCCATTTAGGAATAAAACATACAATAGCCGCATTTCCACTGTCAGGTAAGTGCGAGACAGGGCTTTTATTGAGCCAGGCCGGACCAATACTCGGGAGGTTGAGCAGCGAAGCCGAAATCATGTAGCGTTTCTACTGTCAGGCCAATAACTCGCAGCACGGCATGCAAACCCCACCCCCAGAACGCCCCACGAATCAAACATCACACAACACGCCCAGTTCAGCAGGACATACAAAGCACACCACTGCATCATTACGAAACGATTAAAATGGAGACAACCGAAACAATTAAATGACACATTACTGTACAGCATTACATTATATGTCTATATGCATAGGCCTATGTATATTCATTCATTATATTTGTTTACTCGCTGACAGATAGTTGGCATGGTACATTGAGTGGTCTCGCCATTAATGAAAGAATGACCCAGTGCACCACCCATATTATAAAACCACAGAATTTATACATTAAGAACTTTGTATAAAAAGTTTTTATAGCATACTTGTTTCGGCAGAACGGCATATCTAGACTGATTCTCCCCAAAGCATAATTATGATATAAAATATTAAATATCTTTTAAATCTCTAAATTTAAAGTTTATTTTTTAATTTTACCACATCATATAAAAACATAAACAAGTGTTTGAGGACATAAACACATTTTTTATGTGCAGTTTTTCCCAATCTCTTTATTATGCAGTGCAGGACTGGATGACGGAAAGGGATTGAAAGGTAGTTTCTGATGAGCAAAAATGCTGTGCATGCACAACTTGATTAATATCATCATATCCAAATACTGTATGAATAATACTTTAAAATTCTTCCACTGTTTATTGTTTTCCGAAAATATCTAAAATCTTTTTTTCAGATAAGCCTTTGTAAAATGAAGGTTTTAAATATCTTGAAATGGTTTCATTTATTAGTATTATATATATATATATATATATATATATATATATATATATATATATATATATATATATATATAAATTGTTGTAGTATTTGTTTGTTTTTACATCTGGCATCCGGAAAAGTATTCATAGCTCTTCACTTTTTCCAATTTTTTTTAAAGTTACAGCCTTATTCCAAAATGGCTTACATTCATTTATTTCCACAAAATTCTACACACAATACCCCATAATGACAATGTGAAAAGAGTTTTTGAAATTGTTGCAAATTTATTCAAAACAAAAAACCTGAAAAATCACATGTACATCAGTATTCACAGCCTTTGCTCAATACTTTGTTGAGTGAAGTCTATTTACAAACTAATTTCGAGAGGATCATGTGCTTGTGATTGCTTGCAGCTGGTCCTGCATCATTCAATTTATGGTTCACCAATCAGACGATTCCTAAGTCACTATAAATACCCTAAGTTCCATATAACAGCTATCTTCATTTTGATGAATCCCCCTCTCCACCCCTAATCCTCCTACTTTCCTAGATTGGTGGCACAGTGGTCAGCACTGTTGCCTCACAGTAAGAACATCACTGGTTCTAGTCCTTACCAAGCCAGCTGACGTTTCTGTGCGGAGTGTACACGTTCTCCCCGTGCTCACGTGGGTTTCCCCTGGGTTTCCTCCCACCATCCAAAAACATGCAACTTAAATTAATTGACTAATATAAAAATCGGCACCATAGACATTCTCCTAGTAAGTAGTTATCTCTTAAGAGCAATCTCTATCAGGGCTATTTCCAGAGACAGCATCTCAAACAAGCTTTATAATCAATCATCAGCTAAGTGTGAACTTTTGAATGCATCTTTGGCAGCAATTACAGCCTCAAGTCTATTTGAATATGATGCCACAAGCTTGGCACACCTGTCTTTGGGAATTTTCGCCCATTCCTCTTTGCTGTACCTCTCAAGCTCTATCAGGTTGGATGGGCAGTGATGGTGTGCAGTCATTTTCAGATCTCCCCAGAGATGTTCAATAGGATTTAGGTCTGGTCTTTAGTTGGGCCACTCAAGGACATTCAAAGAGTTGTTGTGAGGCCACTCCAGTGATATTTTGGCGGTGTGCTTTGGGTCATTGTCCTGCTGGAAGATGAACCAATCGCCCCAGTTTGAGGTCAAGAGCACTCTGAAGCAGGTTTTCATTCCGGATGTCTCTGTACATTGCTGCATTCATATTTCCCTCTATCCTGACTAGTCTACCAGTTCCTGCTGCTGAAAAACATCCCCACAGCATGATGCTGCCACCACAATGCTTCACTGTAGGGATGATATTAGCCTGTTGATGAGCCTGGTTTTCTCCAAACGTAACACCTGGCATTCACTCCAAAGAGTTTAATTTGAGTCTCATCAGACCAGAGAATATAGTTTCTTATGGTCTGAGAGTCCTTCAGATGCCTTTTGCCAAATTCCAGGTGGGGAGTGGCTTCTGTCTGGCCACTCTACCTTACAGGCCTGATTGGTGGATTGCTGCACAAATTGTTTTGTCCTTCTGTAAGGTTCTCCTCTCTCCACAGAAGAACGCTGGAGCTCAGACAGAGTGACCACTGGGTTATTGAGCACCTCCCTGACTAAGGCCTTTCTCCCCCAATCACTCAGCTTAGATGTCTAGCCAGCTCTAGGAAGAGTCCTGGTGGTTCCAAACATCTTCCACTCACGGATGATGGAGGCCACTGCAAATCGTTTACCTCCATGGCTTTTCCGGTGTTACCAGTTTGCCCAGTAGCCTGCCGTATACATGGGCGGACTTGAGACATGGAGCAAAGTTGACCATGACGATGGGGTTTGAGTGCGGTGAAATCACACGATGCCTTTTCTTTTTCTACATTGCTTTTGAAAACACTATTGGTTGGGATTAGGAAAGGGGGTGGGTGGGGTCAGTCGACAGCAAGCTAGCCTGGCCAGCTGAAGTGTACATTGCGCCCTCTGTTGGATTTATGCAAGAAGAGGAGGCGCAAGAGAAATTTGAGGTGATTAAAAATTGTACACATCGGCCTCTGGTGGATTTGCAAAAACAAAAACTGCGAGCAGACGTACCTCTGGATATGTATTACACTGCCCCCAGAAATGTAAACCCGGGTACATATCCACAATAAGCCTGGGTTGGTAAATCTTCCTTTGTGTTCAAAAGAAAAAAGAAACTCAAACAGGTTTGGAACAAGTCAAAGATGAGTAAATGATGACAGAATACAACTTTTGACTGAACTACCCCTTTAAGACTCAATTATCCAACATTATGCATCCTGATTTCAGCTTTTCCACACAAGCACACACACATTAGTTTAGCCACTGTTTTATCAAGGCCAGCATCCACCGAAGAAGCCTCTAAATCCACCCTTCATTTCTTTCCTCACCTTCATATTGGCTCAAGCTTAATGAATGCAAATCTTCTCTCCACCACCTTCATCAGATGCCAGACAGAGCTTATACCTCCAGAAAAAGCCAAACACTTTTTTTTCCTCTCCTCCTTCCCTGAACAGAGTATGGCTCCATTCCAACCCCTGATGAGCTGCCTCAGTCAATGCTGCCTACATAGACAATTTCCTACTAAAACAGCAGCCTATAATAGACATAAAACCTTACAAGTGGAGACACTAAGTAGACCGCTCATAAATACTTGATGCACAGCTAATATACTCTAATAAATATGAAATACACTCATTGGCCACTTTATGGGTGCACCTTGCCAATTTAGGCCTGCTTTTGTCTTAAGTCTTCATGGCATTGATTCAACAAGGTGCTTCCTCATTCTCAAAAATTGTTTCATGTTCACATATAAGAATCATTCATATGCAGCAGATTTGATGTCTTTACATCCATGATGCAAATTTCCAATGACAGATTGTATCAAAAGTTCTCTAATGGATTGAAGGCTGAAGCTGGATTCACGCGGTGTCCAAAATAAAAGAGTGCAAAAGCAAGAGCCTTTATTCTTCGTCCGTTCACCATGGTTGAATGAATGAATGAATGAATGAATGAATGATTAGAAACACATAGACCGCTAAATCTTTTGGAGGGAATGTGGACACAACATAAAAAATACTATTTAATCTACAACAGTGGTGCTCAACCCTGTTCCTGGGGATCAAACCTTCCTGCAAAGTTCAGCTCCAACCCTGATCAAACACAGGTGAACCAATTAATTAGGACCTGAACAGCACTTGATAATTACAGGCAGGTGTGTTTGATATGGGTAGCAACTGAAATCTGCAGGAAGGTCTATCTCCAGGAACAGGGTTGGTCTCGCCTGATCTACAATTTCTCATCTCGTGCGCATGGATCTGCTTGGACAACAATGGAATACATCACATCCAGTCGGCCGGTCGCATACGGTCTAGTCGCAGGCGTTCAAATGTTTTAACGGATCCGCAGCTCAAATCAGATCCGAATTTTCTGACAGATCTACGCAGCTCTCGGACTACTCTCCATTGGAAATGAATGACTTCAGGTCTGTTGCTTGTCGTTTGTCGTAAGCAGTGGAAAGGCGGCTTGAAATTGTGTGGTGCACCACACTGCCTTTTTTGTTGACAAGGAAAAAGAAGTGTGCTGTGATTTTTTATGTCGCTTGGCATTGACCGAATCAGCTGTGTATTGTGTGCATGAGTGCTGCTGTTGGTATTGTTATAATTGTAATATTTAATAAAATTGTGATATTTAAGATTTTTGAAGTCACACAGCTCCGGATAACAATGACCACAAGTCTCTCCTCCATCTTTAAAAGTCTCTGTAGTCATCTTGACAACACAAACACTGCTGTCACCTCAATGGAAACCCCGGCTCTGCTTTCATTTTGATTGGAGAATGAAAAAGATGTGACTGATGTAATCCACTTTTTTCCGCTCAGAGTTCACTTTTTTTTAAATGCTCACAGCCACTAGTAAACCATTCATAAGATGCATCTCTCATTTCAAAAAGTGCGTTCGGAAATAATGCACAGTATAAAACATAAAGTCATGCTGCAGTGGAAAAAGAATAAATATTGTATGATCCTCCTTCATCGTACCCTCCTTCATCGTACCCCAGACATGCTCAATAATGTTCATTTCTGGTGACCGGGCTGGCCAATCCTGGAGCACCTTGACCTTCTTGGCTTTCAGGAACCTTGACGTGGAGGCTGAAGTATGAGAAGGAGTGCAATCCTGCTGAAGAATTTGGGCTCTCCTGTGGTTTGTAATGTAATGGGCAGCACAAATGTCTTGATACCTCAGGGTGTTGTTGTTGCCATCCACTCTGCAGATCTCTCACACACCCCTATACTGAATGTAACCCAAACCATGATTTTTCCTTCACCAAACTTGACTGATTACTGTGAGAATCTTGGGTCCATGCCGGTTCCAATAGGTCTTCTGCAGTGTTTGTGATGATTGGGATGTTTGGAAAAAATCTACCTTTTGCCACTTTTACAAATGATAACTAGTCTAGAATAACTAGAAGTCAAGTTATTATTTGTTAATCTTACAACTGGGATTGACAACAAGACTGGCAGTTTGCTTTCTGCAACTCTCACATGATCGCCCACTCAAACTAAGTAGGGATGTGCCCGGTCACTACCTGGATGGGAGACCAAATGGGAAACCAAATGGGAAAGCGGAGGTTGCTGCAGAAAGTGGTGTTAGTGAGACCTGCTGTCTGTGTGGGTCCTAACGCACCAGGATATTGATGGAGACTCTATACTGCTCAGTAAACGCCGTCTTTGAAATGGGACATTAAATCGAAGTCCTGACTCTCTGTGGTCATTAAAAATCCCAATATGTCCTTTAAAAGGACTAGGGGTTTAACCCCGGCATACTGGCCAAATTTGCCTACTGGTCTCTGTCCACCATGGCCTGCTAATCATCCTTATATCATAATTGGCTTCATCACGTTGTCTCCTCTCAGGCTGCAGTCGTGTCATCCAGGTGGATGCTGCACACTGTTGGTGGATGAGGAGATTCTCCCCTAATGTGTACAAGTACTTTGAGTGTCCAGAAAAGCACTTATATAAATGTAAGGATTATTAATTAATATTTTGTCTAAGTCGCAGAATGTCAGGAATATTTGCTATTAATTTTAAATTTCACATTGTGTTATAAATCTTTTTTAAGTGTAACCTATATTAGGTGTAAGCAAAACTAGT
This sequence comes from Danio aesculapii, assembly GCF_903798145.1. Classification (NCBI taxonomy): domain Eukaryota; kingdom Metazoa; phylum Chordata; class Actinopteri; order Cypriniformes; family Danionidae; genus Danio; species Danio aesculapii. The sequence continues at coordinate 57,400,458 of NC_079443.1, read as the reverse complement.
CAAGAATCACTGTCTCAGAAAGCACTTAATGTGAAACGTCATGCCAAATACCGTTTTGAAAGCGGTGGTCCACTTCGATATCAGATTATAAACTTTAGTTGATGTGTAATGTAGCTGTGTGAACATAAACAACATCTCTGATTGTAAGATGCTCAAAGTTCAATGCAAAGGAAGACTTTGGCTTTTACAGAGTTAGCTTAGCAAACAAGCGACAAAAAAACAGCGAACAAAGTTTTGGGACTACAAAAAAATATATCCGGGTTAATGAGATCATAAACCCTTCAGGTTACGCACGTACACTACATGCAGCGAATGGGCGTGGCTAGAGGATCTGTAATGTTAAAGCAGAGAAAGCTAAAATGCTGTCCAAATGCTGTTATTTCCACAGAGCTTCTTCTGTTTCTGTATTTGGGACACAAAAAAAGAAGTGCTTACAGTTTAATTTTAATTATGTTCCATTTGACAAAGGACAACTTCAAGAATCTCTCCCAGTTCAGTGCTAAATTTGACTAAAAACTAGTCAACTAGCCATAATAGACGAAGCTGTGAGCCTTTAAGTATCTTTATTTGTTAAAATTGATCTGTTACATGCACAGTTTCTAGCATTAACAGTATGTTTTAGCAAGGATGTAAACAATGCAAAATGTTGTTTGGCATCGTTAACAATTTAGCTACAAATTCATTTTTGATCAGTCAAACCGCTGTAAACAGCCACAATCTTTAGCAGCGCTGCAGTGTCTCTCTCTGTGGCCACTTTCCCAGCTTTCTACAACTCAAATAACCAACTCACAAAAAATGTGAACGTTTTATATTACTTACACATGTTTATTCTTATATTCCGAATATATATGAAAGACACTTATCAGGTTTTATTTTAGAGAGCAGGCATGAGGTTCAACTGTATCCTCTTCATTTTCTGTCTGATTCAGGCTCAAACTGATATGGCTAACAGTTACTCTGACTAACAGTATTTACACAATGCCAAATCGCATGCTAATAGAGGAGTGAAGCTTCCTGGTAAAGTGGAGCTGCTCCGGGTTTCACAGCACATTATGTTAGCTGACCAATCAGAGCCTCTTGAGGGCGGGCTTTCGGAGGAACTAGAACATATGATAGTCGTTTTCATGTTAGCGGAGTAGCAGTACATAATTAAAGTAAGATTTATGAAAAAATGTTTGTTTTTTTTTGCTTTATTTTATTTTATTTTCACAAATGAAGCATGAGCACACATTGATTTGCACCCTATAAACACAACCAAGCCTTAAAAATACACTCTGAACCACCCCTTTAAATTGAACTCCACCCCTCTGAACTCTTGGCATTAATGTCTACCATCAATCGGCACAACCCTACAGCAAACCATCCATCTCACTAGATAAAACTGCTTCTTTGGATTTGACCATTCTTCAAAATACTTGGGATAAAGTACACAAGTATTTACACAAGTAAATAGAGTTCAATTTAAATTTACATTTCTACAGCTCATCATTTAAAGGCATTGTCTGTTCACCAAATGATTTCAAATGTAAAACCTTGTTCCTGAAGCAAAACTAGTCAAGAAAGCACTTAGAATATCATCTTTAAATTGGCCTCAGTTCATGGCAATATCTCTGTCTATCATCAATCGGCACAACCCTGCAGCAAACCCACTATCTCACCAGATAAAACTGCTTACTTCTCTGGATTTGACCATTCTTCAAAACATTTGGGATAAAGTACACAAGTATTTACACAAGTAAACAGAGTTCAACTTGAATTTCTGCAACACATAATTCCAATGCTTTGTAGGACTGCCAATTGATTTCAAATGTAAAACCTTGTTCCTGAAGCAAAACTAGTCAAGCATTGCTGTCTCAGAAAGCACTTAATATGAAAGGTCATGCCAAATATCGTCTTTAAATTGGCCACAGCTGTTGGCAATAACTCTGTCTATCATCAATCGGCACAACCCTACACTGAAAAAAATTATTCAAAGATGATTCCTTTGATTTAATCAATTTTTTTACGCTAAGTGGTTGTAAACAATTTATTTGTGTTGAATTTAAACAAACAAATTAAGTTGAACATTGCTAAATTTAATTTGTTTGTTTAAATTCAACCCTCTATCTCATTAGTAGGGCCAGACGGAATCTGCGGACGTTTTTTGCTATATTTTCTAAGAATTTGGTAAAAATCTGCCGATTTCTGCTGAATTATTTTGGGAGTGTCATAACTAAAACCTTAATATGTCAAATAAAAAATAATATCTTTTTGCCTTTTATTTAAAATGCAAATCCAATTAGATCCACTTTATTTGGAAAACAAAGCAAGTCTCTCATATAACAGATCTACTAAAAGACTATATTAATATTACTGTAATTAATGTAAAAACTGAATAAATTTACATTTACACACATTTACTCAAGTAAATAAACAGAATTAATGATGGGCTAAAAATCTGCGAAAATCTGTGGAATTCTGTGCGCGCAGATTCCGTGTGTGTGTACTCATTAGATAAAACTGCTTACATTCTGGATTTGGCCATTCTTCATTTGGGATGAAGTACACAAGTATTTACACAAGTAAATAGAGTTCAGTTTGAATTTACATTTCTGCAACGCACAACTCCAATCCTATGTTGTACTGCCAACTGATTTCAAATGTAAAACCTTAGTCCTAAAGCAAAACTAGTCAAGAAAGCGCTTAATGTGAAACACGATGCCAAATATTATCCTTAAATTGGCCTCAGCTCTTGCCAATATTTCAGTCTATCACCAATCTGTGCAACCCTACAGCAAACGCTCTATCTCACTAGATAAAATTGCTTATTTCTCTAGATTTGACCATTCTTCAAAACATTTGGGATAAAGTAAGTACACAAGTATTTACACAAGTAAACAGTGTTCAATTTGAATTTATATTTTATGGACTGCCAATTCATTTCAAATGTAAAACCTTGTTCCTGAAGCAAAACTATAAGTATCACTCTCTCAGAAAGCACTTAGTGTGGCATTTTAAAGTGTCAATAACTCTGTCTATAATCAATCCATTCTTCAAAACATTTGGTTAAAGCAAGTACACAAGTATTTACACAAGTAAATAGAGTTCAGTTTGAATTTACATTTCTGCAACACATAATTCCAATGCTTTGTTAGATCGCCAATTGATTTCAAATGTAAAACCTTGTTCCTTAAGCAAACCTAGTCTCAGAAAGCTTATCTTTTGCATCATCTACTCATGACGTGTTAAAACACTGCCTACGTGTGCCGCTCACTAGGCCATGAACGAGTGAAGGAGAGCCTCTGAGAGCATGCGATTATCGCCAGTGAGGACATCAGCATTATTTCAAACACCCACTGCTTCGGCACAAGGGTCAAAGATGACTCAGAGCTTCCGCTGGTGAAGAGGTGCTAAGTGGCAAAGCGGGGTTCAGAGGGTCCTGCCATTTCCCATACAGGTATTCAGAGCGAGCAAGACCTGAAGTCTAATTACGCCGCTCTCTTGTTGCACTGTTAATATTTTACCGCGGCGCTCAGCTGATATGACCTTCACAATTCATTTTACAAGCATTTATACTGCTCGACTCTCGATCTCTCCTTGGCTTTTTTTTCACATTTGCCTCTAAAATCCAGCTTGCCATGGCAACCGGGCTCAATTTATGAAAAGTCCTTGCTTTCGCCCTGCTTTGTTCGGTGCGGCTGCTTTTCACACCTTTACACAAGGATTCAAAACAGAAGCGTCGCATGATAACAAAGATTGATCCAACTTAAAGGCCGTAAACGAGGGTTGAGTCATGTTGAGACGAGTCTTCGGGGAGTTTGACTATAAGCCCTCGCCTCTAAATAACTCCACTGAAGCTATAATTCACCTTGTGTCGTGTTTGTCGATTGATTTGAGTTCAATCTGCGGCCAAAACCTTGAACGATGTGCTGCGCTGCTCTGGTTGAAGCTGTAATTAGATGCAAGGATGAAGAATGAGTATTTAGATACACTGTGCCAGAACAGAGTGATGTTCAGAGGCTATAAACAAATGTAATACAAACGACTAGACAACACGGTGACATGCATTTTGCATTGTACTGAGAGAAACGAACCTAGAGGGTTACCTCAGGTACAGATAGTGTTAGATGCTCGTCCCATTAATCAGGTAACTATCTATAAACATTGATTTGACTTTGATGAACTGCACTGCTCTTCTAAAGTCTGTGGCAGGACTGGAGCTGATCTTAAAAGACACCTATGATGAAAATCATCTTTCTGTAAGCTGTTTGGACAGGACTGTGTCATATTGTGTCATACTGGCATGATAGAAACACAATAAGTCTCCCTTTATAATTTCCTGATGTTAAAATAAGATCCAAATCCCTCACATTTTGAGGCCCACCGCAACATGACATAGGAGTGAGGTGTCCCCGCCCAACGAATTGATTGACAGCCGCGTATATCTCTGTAGTAATGCATATAATCATATCGACAAGACAAAACATGTGCAAAACAAGTGGGATTAAAAGATCTGTTCGGCCCTCTGTGATCATCAATCATCACCAAATGTGATCAAGAATGAGTTTTACAAGTTTAAAATGTTTTTAAAACGGTGTATGCTTGTAATAAAATAAATTAAGTCAGTACAATTGTCAGTGCAATTATAAAAGAAGACGCTTCAATCACGGGGTGTTAAATTATTTTGTATATTAACATAACGGATATCAGTACAGTAGTGGATATTAACGTGTACCCTGTCACATTTGCTGTACAAAAACAGTGCAAAGTTAAACGCGCACACTGTATAACCTTTGTAACGACATTGTGTGTGACTCGTTGGAGAAAGACTTGAATTAACACCACAACAAATACATCAAATAATCATTGGGAAAGTTCTTACTGTAGTATTTCTCACAAACAATACGTGAGATCTGTTTCCTTCATGTCTGTCACTGTGCTGTTTATTTGACAAAGACAAAGACTGAGGCACACTCTGACAGGAACGTGGGAACGATGGGTATATCCTGATGTTAAAATAAGATACAAATCCCTCACATTTTGAGGCCCACCGCAACATGACATAGGAGTGATGTTTCCCCGCCCTCCGAATTGATTGACAGCTGTGTATGTCTCCGTAGTAATGCATATAATCATATCGACAAGACAAGACATGTGCAAAGCAAGTGGGATTAAAAGATCTGTTTGGCTCTCTGTGATCATCAAATGTGATCAAGAATGAGTTTTACAAGTTTATAACATTTTTAAAACAGTGTATTCTTGTAATAAAGTAAAGACAGTAAAATTGCCCAGCTGCACGTCAGTACGGTTATAAAATAAGACGCTTCAATCCTGGTTTGTGGACATTAAATCAGACTTAGTTTGTACATTAACATAAGGGATATCAGTACAGCAGTAGACATTAATGTGTATCCTGTCAGATTTGCTGTACAAAAACAGTGCTAAGTTAAACGCGCGTGCTGTATAACCTTTGTAATGACATTTTGTTTCTCGTTGGAGAAAGACTTTAACTAACTCCACAACAAATACATCAAATAATCATTGGAAAAGTTCTTACTGTAGTATTTCTCACAAACAACGCGTGAGATCTGTTTCCTTCATGTCTGTCAATGTGCTGTTTATTTGACGAAGACAAAGACTGAGGCACACTCTGACAGGAACGTGGGAACGATGGGTGGGGAGAACGAGCATTAAAGGCACAGGCAACAAAAACAGCTAGTGTGTTCAGAGCAGTAAATTTCAATATTCTGAAAGGTATAATAAATAATCTGATGGGTGTTTTGAGCTGAAACTTTACTGACACATTCTGGAGACACAAAAGACTTATCTTAAATCTTATCTCAAAGGGGAAAAATAGATGCCCTTCAAAGACAAATCTGGCTGAGGAAAAGATAATATAATGGACATACGCAAAGTCAAAATGTAAACATTAAATTTTAGAGAGCTCAAAATGTCAGAGGAATTCATGGTCAAAAGTAACAATGGCTAGAGATAGAATATTATTTACTCTTAATATTTTTATATCAAAAAAATTATGTCAGAAAAATCACCTCTCAGTCACAAAAAAGCACCTTTCAGCCTGTCATCATCATCATAATGCATACTAGAAAACATCTGTCAAGCATGTTTTTTTTTTTTTGCTTACTGTAAGCAGGGCCAACCAATCTCAGACTTTTTTGCTATATATACACATTTTTGCTTGTTTGTTTGTTTGTTTATTTGTTTTTAATCTGCAAATTTATGTGAAATGATTTTGAGAGAAAAAAAAAGCAAAAAAATACATATACAAATTGTAAAAAAATTAAAAAGTGTAAACAAAAAACTAGGATTATTTTTAAGGTTTACATAATGCAAATCCATTAAAAACTGCCTGTTTCTTAATTTTTATTCTCTCATAATTATTAGACTAAATTAATATTGGACTAATATTGTTCAATAATATAACTCAGATTTATATAAATAAAAAAACTAAGTAAATATACATTCATAGACATTTACATAAGCAAATAAATACACTGAATGATAAGCTCAAAGTTTTCTGTGGGCACAGATTCCATGTGGCCCCACTTATTTTAACCATTAGCCCTGTCGGTAATCTGTATGATTTTAAACATAGGTGAACACAGCAGCACAGATATAGACACTGTGTCTGAATGGTAACGAACTCAACTGATAAAAAACTAAGTCCACCATTCTTCAATTCTCGTACAGCTCTCTAATTCTCATAAATCTTAGCTTTGCTGTATCAGCCTCACAGGGAAAACCATGCAACAAACCCTGTGGGTCATGTAAACCAACATACACGACCCTTCATGTACGGCTCAATACTTTGTGCCGTGCATGGCCATGGTCTCACAGCTTGGCAGGTCTGTCATTGAAAAGCATGTGCTGTTATGAATAATTAAGAAGCAGGCTCTTCTCATAGGATAAGAAAACTCAGCTATAAATAATAATGAGAAACCATCGCGTCATCTCAAGACAGGCAGATCGGCGCTATGTCACCGATTTTGATCCCGCCCCAATAATGATTTTAAACCCGGAAGATGAACTTAGTTAACAAAAGCTCAAAATTATCCAGTTTTCACCACAATTAAAGCTGACAAGTGCTAACAGTGTCTGAACTGTTGCTCAACACACACAAATCTGTTCAAATCTCATAAGAAGTACTCGAGAGTGTCTTGAACCTTTAAGATCGAATTTATATAGTTTAGCAGAGACACATTTAAGCAGCTAAATGTCAGGGGAACTGCTTTTGCAAATCACACAACTGTCTGATCAAAGAAAACACATGAAGTAATCAGTTGTAAGCAGACCCTATAGATTAAATTATTCCTTTTCTTTTTTTTTTTTTTGCTACATATTCTTTTTTTTTTGTTTGTTTGTTTGTTTGTTTGTTTGTAATCTGCAAATTTATGAAGAATGATTTTCAGAGTATAAGAGCTAATACTTTTTAGGGCTGGGCGATATGCGCAAAATATGATATCCCTGTATTTTTAGGAGGAATGACGGTATACGATATATATCCGGAATTTTCCCATAAATGGTTACTTGAGAGTTAAAGCCTTTATTAAAACTTTATTAAACCATTTTTAAGAGAATAATTCAAACACAGGGGTTTCCCTCCTTGTTTACAAATAAACAGCTGCACAAAAACTAACAGATGCACAAAACCTTATAAATAAAACACAGTACAGGTTTTTCTCCTGCTTAAATCTGTTGCACAACATTTCAAATTATAAAAAATCTTTGATAATTAAATACAGTACAGGTTTTTTTTTTCCTGCTTAACACTTCAGACTGCTGAGCGAATCACTGGTACAACCCTTCCAGGAGGGCTGCCAAAATCACTCTGGACCCCTCACACCCAGCACACTTCCCCTTTGAACTTTTACCTTCTGGTCGACGCTACAGAGCACTGCGCACCAGAACAGCCCGACACAGAAACAGTTTCTTCCCTCAGGCAATCCATCTCATGACCACTTGATGATAATAATTGTGGAGCCAACATCACTACTTGCTAAACACTTTATACACATATACACTTATTTAACAACACACATTACATACCAATTTGCACATAACAGCTGCACATATAACGTTGTATATAGTAATAAACATGTACATACACTTGTCAATCTGTATATTTGCATTCACTACTTACTTCTATTTTTTTAAAATATATTTATTATCTGTTTTTTGTCCTGTCTCTGTTGTCCTGTTGCACTGTAGAAGCTCTGTCATGAAAACAAATTCCTTGTATGTGTGAACATACCTGGCAATAAAGCTCTTTCTGATTCTGATTCTATACTTGGCTCTACTGTGCTGTTGTGCAATAACAAAGTAAACAGAACCATAGAAAACATAGCTAAATAGTCAGAGCCAAAAAGGAACACACTTAAATAGTAACACAACAAAAAGTATCGTAGGATAGAAAAGAACCGCAATAAATGTAAATATGAAGCACAGTATTTTATGTCACAATTACAGTGTTGTTATAAGTAATCCTCTATACCACAGTTGTGCGATTTATAAACAATTAAATCAGCTGTATATGTTTTTAGTTACACATTTACATGTATGTATTATGCACAATTATTAAACAGTGCACATATCGAAGATATTTCAATTTCAATTTAATTCAATTCACCTTTATTTGTATCGCGCTTTTACAATGTAGATTGTGTCAAAGCAGCTTCACATAAAAGGTCACAGTAAATAGGAACAGTGTAGTTCAGTTTGTAGTGTTTAAGTTCAGTTCAGTTTAGCTCAGTTCAGTGTGGTTTAATAATCACTACTGAGAGTCCAAACACTGAAGAGCAAATCCAACGATGCGCACCTCTACTGATCCCGAACCATGCAAGCCAGTGGCGACAGCGGAGAGGGAAAAAACTTCACTAAATAGTGAAAGTGAAGAAAAAAAACCTTGAGAGAAACCAGGCTCAGTTGGGCACGACCATTTTAATTTCTCCGCTGGCCAAACGTCTTGTGCAGAGCTGCAGTCTCAGTGGCGGAGGCTGGAAGCTGGCCTCAGCGAAGACTCGTCTGTCCCTGGAGCGTCACAGGAATCAGTCTCATGTTCTCCACTCCTCCATGACCACCACAGTAGCTGCTCAGGATATGGCCTGGTCGAGGATATGGAAACCTTGGGATCATCTCGTCGTTGGTCTTGGAAAGAATCAGTGACTCTGCATACTCTGAGGGCCTCAGGAAGAGTATCCCCAGGTGGAAATGGAGAATAAAGAAAATAATTAGCGTAGCTGCTGTTCATAGTGTAAATAAACAAGATGCAGAACCTGTGTGGAAGCCCCCTAAGTGGTGCACTGAGTGTATGCTTTACTAAACAGATAGGTCTTTAATCTAGTTTTGAATTGGGAGAGTGTGTCTGAGCCTCGGACGTTATCAGGAAGGCAATTCCAGAGTTTAGGAGCTATAAATGAGAAGGCTCGACCTCCTTTACTCGACTTTGCTATTCAAGGTTCTAGATATCTAAAGAGTCTTTCACTCCATGTAAAAATCCTACACTTTTGCTTCTGTTTTGTTTTGACTAAACTTGTTTTGCTAAATATTAAATAAGGAGATGAAAACCAATAGACTATAGATATGAGAAGGAAACTGTTTCAGAGAACTGTGATGAAATGCTGGTTAAGCATATAAATGTAACCAGTCATTATAACAGCCCAGAACGCAGAGCTAAATGTGTTATAACGTAAATGTTAAGAAGAGACTGTTGTGTAATAAATATTGAACTTATAATCAGTGATGGTTTCACTTTCCAAATGCGGTATAAACTCTTCCCATTTGAGCGTTTTTAATTCTTATGAACACATTCAGGTGCTGCTTGTCAATTTGACAAGACTTCTATGTTCGTTCTTGCTGTCAATTGCAGATGAAATGATCGATACAAGGTTTCTGATAAACCGCTGTGACAGCTGCAGGAGCTGTGTGATGCGGGTGCACGCGAGGGGGAGTCAGATTTCTATACAACACCAGCACTGCACTCCATGTCGCGTCAGTGATGGGTCGTTCTTGAACGATTCGTTCATTTTGAACAAATCTTTCGTATGACTCATGGAGTGAATCATTCATTTGCACATGCGCTCATCTGTGCAAGTGGAGCTCGTTTGCTACCTTGGAGGGGTCTGTTTAGTGCAGAATGCACACGTGTGGCCTCAAACCATATCGATATGAAAGATATTGGATAATCCCACATCGTGTTGGGGAATCATATCGATTACAGGGGTGTAGCGGACATTTTAAAAGTGAGGGGACAGCTGTATGAAATCCAAAAGTTTCCATTCTTAATCACCTGTTTCTAAATGGTCGGTCTTTAAAAGTGACATATCTACGCCCCAATATCCCCAGGACTTCATATACTTTTACACACAAAATGAAAAAAAAAAGTCTTAATTTTTAAGGTTTACACAAAGCAAATCCAATTAAAACCACTTGTTTGGTAAAAAAAAAAATTATACATTGGCAGTTCAAAGACACAATGGCTCTTTCTGCATTATCCTAAACTTTAGCAGTAATAAATAAGCATTCATTTCATGTGTCGTAAATGTCACATACTTTTGATTTTCCAGGAAAAAAAACATCTGAAACACACACACACACACACACGCACACGCACACGCACACGCACACACACACACACACACACACACACACACACACACACACAAAATCAGCATTTCCCAGACAATCTAGGAAGTCAGGGAAGGTGTCCTTTATTAAGCTTCATTACAGCCTGTCTAAACATTGCCAACCAACAAGTGCATTTCTTACATGCAGCCCCTTTTAATAGCTTCACTCTTGTTGGTCATGTTTTGGAAGCAGTTTGTTATATGGCTAAGCACTTTCTTTGTAGCTTGATTGTGGTTAACTACTGAAATTGAAGAGCATCTTGTAGCTTGGCTGCAGTTTCAAAACACACACACACACACACGCATACACACACTTGGCTTCCCACTGAAGAGTCAGATTAGAAATTTTAATTTGCAAAAGGCTTTGTGCCGGCGGTGAACATTTGTCTCAGACTGTAGCGAAGCAGATGAGGTCATGTCAAGCTTGACGAATGACCAGTGATGACTGCAAGAGACACTCTGATTGGTAGAAGTGGGAATAATACATAAGCTCTCTCTCTCTCTCTCTTTCTCTCTCTCTCTAATACTCACAGAGATTTTGAGATGAAGCAGAAGAGGACAGAACAAGCTGAAGGTGACAGCAGAGGAATCTTACTCAATCCTACATCTCATTTCAAGCCAATCTCGGAGAGGATCCCATAGCACAAATGCTCCTTAATTACATCTGCTGCCAATTCAGAAATGGATTTTATGACATTAAAATTTAAAACAAGGGATAGCTCGCTCGCCACACCCTCTGAGAGAGATTAAAATGACACAGTCAATAGGACTCAGGGACCATCTGTGGTCCATAAAGTTCGCTTTCACACTGGGAAGTCTGAGTTTGTTTGACATTTGAGTGTGAAAGTAATTCTCCAAACTTGGTTCTGCTTGGAAAAGTAGGAGTTCATTGGGTGCATGAGAATTTTAGATACAGTTCGCAATCGATACGAAAGAAATCTGGCCTAACATGAAGAGAAAGACCGCTATTGGTGATGTATAATGTAAGCAAGAGGTCATGTATGGCCGTAAAATTACCATGTGTTAAGATTATTCATAGGCAGAGATTGGAAATGACAGTAATGCAGCTTTTACTTGCTTATATTGCGAAACAATCATTTTCTAAATAAGCGTCTTTGTCTTGTGCTCCTTACAGCGAGAGAATATGCCTGAGAAATAAAACTGTTTAGCATATTAAGACTGCTCAGAGAAAATATTGTGAATTAGGTTTGTTTTTTCCTTTCCCAATGGGCAAATAGTTTTGCAATTTCTTACATAAATCAGCATCAAGCTCAGATTTATGCATACAACAAGACAAAACTATTTGCCAATGGCCAATTTTGCTTCTTATACCAAAAAAAACAACAACAAACAATATTTTTATGCAATATATTGCTTATTTAGATAGTGACAATTAGGAATGCACTTGTACTGGGACTGATACTGTACTCATGTAGTCATACTCACTAAGGCCATGTCCACACCATAGACTGTTTAAAAATTAGACGTAATATCTGTGACTTAGGGTTCTGAAGAGCAAGTGGGCAGAGCAAACAAATTATGTCAGTTTGTCACCATGCCACCTGCACCAGATAATTAAAAATGGACAAAGAGAAGCTCTTACAGAACATTTCAACAGACATCCATAAGTATAAAAATGACTGAAGAAATATCCAAGAGCTAAATAAAAAAAGCCGGCAGCCAGCTCTCACATGGTCGAGGAAGCGCTGGAAGTGGTGTTAGTGAGACCAGCAGGGGGCACTCAACCTGCGGTCTGTCTGAGGCCCCAGCATATTGATGGGGACTCTATACTGCTCAGAGAGCGCCGTCTTTCATACGAGATGTTAAACCAAGATTCTGACCTCTGTGGTCATTAAAAATCCCAGGATGTCCTTTAAAAAAAAAAAAGCAGGCATCCTGGCCAAATTTGCTCACTGGTTCTTTCCATCATGGCCTTCTAACCATACCCATATCATAATAGGTTTCATCACGCTGTCTCCTCTCCACCAATCAGCTGGTGTGCGGTGTGCGGTCTGGCGCAATATGGCTGCCGTTGCGTCATTCAGCTGTACACTGGTGATGGATGAGGAGATTCCACCCAAAAATGTGTAAAAGTGCTTTGAGTGTGCAGAAAAGCGCTACATAAATTAAATGAATTATTAATTATTATTATTGTTATTATTAAATTAATTATGGCAACAAAACGGTCTCAAATTGTTTTGGTTTTCATTAGCAATATATATATATATATATATATATATATATATATATATATATATATATATATATATATAGTAAATTACAAACTAAATTGAAATACAGGTATCCGTGACGCATCTTTATTGAAATATATGTATAACATGTATATTGTATATTATATATATTGTTTATTATGTATATATAAATACACAAATGCATGCATATATTTGAGAATTTCTTTTTTTTCATTATTATTATTTAATTTATAATTTGTATTGTATATATGAGCAGTATCATTCTAGTAGCACTGTGATATGGGTGTATAACGGCACTGGTTTGAGGCTGCAGGCAGAGTGCTTTATGCCCCATTCACACGGGGCGTCAGCGTCAATGCTTCCTATTCTCTTTGAGTGGGTGATGTCAAGCGTTGCTGAAGTGAATTGTGGATCCCTCGCTGTAATAGTTGGGAATTTCTCAACTCTTCAAGCACCAGTGGAAGCTTCAGCCAATCAGATCACTTTATGCAAATACTCCAGCTAAGACAGTAGCCGATAGTGGACTAATTTCATTGGCTGAAGCTGCTATTCAGACAAGCCCTTCATGAAGCGTCGACACTGAAGCCCCATGTGAATTGGGGGTTAGTGTCCCACCAGTGACGATATACAGCCATATCGCACTGCTACAAGTGAGATATTGTTTAACCAACAGTTCGACAGCACAATCGTATATATAAAAAAGAAAATCAAACACGGAGAGTCTAAAAACCCTTTTGTACTACCTTCTTCCGCCATTCATTCACATCGGCAGCTGACCTGCAGAAACCATTGCTCATTCACCGACGTCACTTTAGAACTAGTATTTGAATGATTCTCTAGTGTAATGTCTAAAGTGATGATGAAACAGGTGATTTTGCTCACATTTTAAGATTATAAGGCTGAACGGCATGAAATGTCATCAGTCTACAGAGATTTCTCAGTATTTATTATAATCAGGATATCACAATAATAAACCCCAAAAAAGCCAAAGCAATGCAAACACTACCAGAGAACTATTGTATAAATACAGCACTACAGCATAGAAAAGAGAGAGATCGACTGAACACTTATCTGTTTTAGAATGATTTGATCAGCTGTACTGCTGTTATGCGGTCTCTGTCGATGACAGGCCGATGGCCCTCGACAAAGAATCTTTAAAACTATAAATATTTAAAATAGGCACTATCCTTATAAATAAACTCCATAGCTGCAATCTAAACAACTACATTCTCCACTAAAAAGCCTCAAAAGTACATTATGTTGTCCAACGGCTGTAATATTTGTCAAACTGTAGTGAGTTTTTTGATCTGCTGTGACTATGTGGGCGGAGTAACACAAGGGTGAAGAGGCTGTATGAGTGCTGTTATTGCGAAACTTTGCACAGCTATCAGCCAATCAGATTCGAGAACCAGACAGAACTATATATATATATATATATATATATATATATATATATATATATATATATGAGAGCAGATAAGAAGGAGCAAAGCCAGAGGTCGCTTTGTAGGCAAACATCAGAGCTTTGAATTTGATGCGAGCAGCAACTGGCAGCCAGTGCAAACGGGTGAGTAGCGGAGTGACATGTGCTCTTTTGGGTTCATCAAAGACCACTCGTGCTGCTGCGTTCTGAAGCAGCTGAAGAGGTTTGATAGAATTAGCTGGAAGCCCGGCTAGTAGAGAGTTGCAATAATCCAGTTTGGAGAGAACAAGAGCTTGAACAATGAGTTGAGCTGTATGTTAAGATAGGAAGTGTCGGACCTTTCTGATGTAGAGTGCGAATCTGCAAGATCGAGCAGTTCTAGAAATGTGGTCAGAGCAGTTTAGTTGGTCATCAATTGTTACTCCAAGTCTTTTTACCATTTTGGATGCAGTAATGGTTGCCCCATCCATCTGTATTGAAAAGTTATGGTGTAGAGTTGGGTTGGCAGAAACTTCACATATCTTTTGTCAAAACAAATTTTATATTGGATGCAATTAATCGTGTTTACTCTTTTCCCAGCACAAATTTTATTGCATTTATTAATTCTTATACATACAGTAATAACACAATTTATTAGAGTCAACTACTTAGACATAGTTCAATTGGTGTCTCATCTAAAATAACTTTGTACAGTAGCAACCAGAAACCAGTAGACTTTTATATCCACTGTAACCGCAGTGTATTTGTGTCAGAAACGACTCTCTGACATTTGTGACATGCATAACACTGTTAAAATAGAGAAGTCAGATTAAGTGACTCCTCTTCAGTGTGGTAACCCAGAAAGCACTTTATTTTCCATATAGAGTCACAGTTTTGTTATGCGGCAGAAGCGCTGTCAGTGTGAAAGCTCACTGCTGTCGCCGTTACGCTGCGCTACTTACACTCACAGTGGGAAAGACTGTATAACATAACAGACTCTGCTGCGCTCTGTGCCTGTAAACATGGATGACGCAGACTGGAAATATACTAATTGTACAGGACAGGAGGAGCTGATGGAGCGCAGGACAAATTACTGTGAAAAACACCTTCACGTTTGGAGGACTTGCGTCAGGTGCTTCATTACAGCTGCCTGTCGAAAACGCTGCTCTCCTGAGATTAACCCACATGACGGCTGGATGACATGAGCCCTGACTGCCTGCGCGCGCACATACACATACAGAGCCCCACACACAGACAAACATACACACACACAAACATTCTCTCTCTGACACACACACACACACACACACACACACAGAGCCTCACATACATAAACACACAGACAAACACACAAACAAATATGAATCTGTAACCATAATTTAGATTCTAAATGAGAAAAATAAGCATGCGTCATGGATGTGACCAAAAAAGTATGTGAGTTAACAGAATACAACATACTTTTTAGAAATTCTGTGTATTAAACTGCACAAACCAACAGAAATAATTATCATCAAAAGGATAAGAGTTGGCTCACTATAAAACAAAAATGATTGATTTTATTTTATTTGACATTTATGAAGAAACTTAGGGTTACCAAAACAATTATCACGATGTCATGTTTCATATGATTCGGTATGAATAATTATTGTATATTTTTTAACAATACATTTAGGAATATTAAGCTTTTTTTAACAACTTTATTTTAATTTACTAACATTACTAAGGCAAATAGTTTCAATAGTCAAAAACAAAATATTTAAAATATCCAACACAATCTCACGGCAATTCGTAACTTTTTGATTTAGTGGCTAATTCGTATAAATTTGTACGATCTAATTCGTACAATTTAGTACGATTTGCTCATCCCCTAATGACGGTTGGGTTTAGGGGTGGGGTTAGGTGCCACACCTCCTTTTTAAAATCGTACAATTTCGTACGACTGAACTTTTTTGTACGAATTAGCCACTAAACTGACAAAACGTAAAATACTTAAGTTTTCTCGTGGGATCAGGCTGAAATATTTGATCTCTTTATAATAAAATAAACAGAAGTGTTAAAGAGATTCAAACTTGATCAATAAAACGCTACAAAGTGTGTGCAATGGTAGATCAACATCTGTAAGTTGTGAATAATAATGATACAGTAAACCTCAAACTCTGTAAACAACACAAATTATGATAATCAAATCTGAGCTTTCAAGTAAAGGAACTAACCACCATTATTTAAATACATACTGCAACATTACAAATTATGAAGTTAAATGACTATCAGGGCTGCACGATTCTGGCTAAAATGAGAATCACGATTTTTTTTTTTGCTTAAAGGGCACATAGTTTACCTCTTTTTTATGATTTAATATTAATATTATGGTTCTTCTGTGTGCACCATAGACTGTAAAATATATGGACGGAGTATCCGTGACGTCACCCATAGGTTTCTGAAGAGCGCAAAAGAAGCCACAAGTAGGCGCGGCCAACCGTCGCCATTTTGTTCGCGCGTCATCGCACCCACGGCGGGATACCAAACAAGGGCAAAGAGGCGGAGAGTGGGCGGAGCTACAGACACCTGCTGGCACTTTGCTTAGACCTGGCTAAGACAGACTTTACTTTGGGAGAAACGCTTGATACTTTATTACCTGCGACTCGTTTGTGTTCTGACCACATGTGCTTGGCTGTACACTATATCAGTAAAGTGATTAGACTTTTAAAAACACTGTAGTAATACATTGAGCCACTAAACATTGTTCTTATGATGTTTTTCTACAGGAGGAAAACGCGAATTACTTCCAAACACTTCAGATGTGTGTGTGTTAGTAAATGCAAGACTATTGATGAAATCCAGGCATAACACTGTATGACAACGCTTCAGATGACTGTTCTAGAGCCTACAGCTAATCAATCTGTCACATTCTGGAGTGCTTTACGGGTCTAAAGAAAAATATTAATGATAAATGATCTTAAATAAAACACACACATTTATAGAGATGGTATACAAGTATATAACTTTACTCACATGGGAAACGGAGGCCACGTGAACGGTTTGTGAGCACAATTAAATGCACACAGCATCCCATATCATCTGATAATTGTAAGAAATAAGTCCAAAAGGCAGCTGACTGTGTAAAGCCACATAAAACAACACAAAAATACGATGAATATGCCGAGATCAGTGGCTAATCTGCCGGATTCAGCTGAGGTGAAGTGACGGCGACCAGCGAGACCTAGCTGTCACTCAAGTGGCCACGCCCTTAATTATGCAAACTTAAAATAACCTAATATAAAGGAAATGGATGAGTTATAAAAAAATTCACCCCCCTCACAGTTGTCATGGAGGGTAATAATAGCTATATGAACCAAAATCGTTCTTTGTACCAGGCTGTAAACACCTTTTTTTCTGCTGTAAAGTTGGCCATTCTAGCAGAAGGCTCAATTGCACTTTGCTCTATTATGGAGCCAGGACTAGCGGAATTTTGATGAATTGCAGTTTCTGTTACTTCCGTATTGGCTTCCCGATAGAGAGCGGGAGGTTGCCGCTTGGTGTGCACCAGTTTAGGTTCAGTTCAAAACACAATTCAGATTTTTTTATTATAATGTGTTAAAAAGTGTCATGTTGGGGGCGTGTCCACAGTTCGCTGATTTAGGGGTGTGTTGCTTCACATGTAAATTAGTTTTGGCTTCCCGCCAACGTAACAAGGGGGCGGGGCCATGAGCTCACCCGCTCTGCGTTTGCAACAGAGTCTGACAGGAAGACTCAGAGGAGAAGGAGTGAGAGGATCACCATTCAGTCGTTCATGTAAGACTCTGACACAGACCAAGCAGAGAGTACAAAATCATATGTGTCTTTGTACAGTTTTACAGCCTAGTTTGTGCTAGTTTCAAGTGCCGAGCTTGTACACAGAAACTAATAACCACGCACACTGAATTAACTTTGTGTCCCGAATCGTCGCGCCATGCATTTTTGAATTCTGCAGCGGTCCGTGGCGCCCAGCCGTCGACTTGAGTGTACCCTGATAGAAACCGATGTTTAGAATTCTAAAACGCATGCTAGTTAAGATCACAGGGAGCTTCTGGGATCGTGAGAAATGCAAACGACTGAAGTATAAGGTAGACTCAATGAGAAGTACACATGTTTGCAAACATACCTAAAGATACTAATAATTTGCGGCATTTGGAAAAGTTGAGATGTTTTTTAAACTAGGTGTACCTGGAAAATGTGCACGTTGCGCGCCTCCATTGGAAATAACAAACTTACACCCTAAGCTTATTGGCATTGCTTCAAAGGCTCGTGCTCAGCAGCCACATTTTAATAAAAATTCATTCTTATTTTAATAAAGCTTCATTTTTATTATCGATATTGACCGCTGTCAATTTTATCACCTGGCCCTAGAGGAAACAGCTTGGTTATGGAAGTGACACCTCTCTGTTATGGATTTGACAGATGTGAAATTGCCACTTGTGTGACTTTGGTAAATCAAATGTAAATGTTTGAACACATTAACAGAGACATTTTTCACTATTACAATTTCACTATTTGGGTAAAAACATATTTTTTTTTAAGGCTAGGTTGACATTTGCATGGAATTGCTTTTATAGCTTATTTCACCTCAAGGAAACGTTCTGTATATCACAAGTGTTGATTGCTGCTCTCAGATCCCAGAATGCCTGATGCAAGAATATAAAGCAACTTTCATGGAAACAGAATGTATATTTAGCCTCAGCGGGTCGTATCTGACCGTCATTCCTGACACCCAATCTCAGCCCTAAACATCTCCAGAAGACGAGCTAAATATAACAGTTGAGTGATTAAAGAGTCACGACAAGGACCAAGACATGACCTACATACGTTCTTCACACAAGGCCACAATTCCTCACCTTCTCCTCTTTTCTGATTATTCAAATGACAGAGAGTATTTTTCCCTACATCAAAAGCCATAAAGGAGCCGCTGGCACTGAGCTGAGAGAAATTTTGACAGAGAACATGAGACGGTTCTTATCAAAGCTCTGAGATGACAGATGCGGCCAGAAATCAGACGTTTTCAGACATCAGTGAATGCAGGCTTGGATGTAACGAACAACAAAAAAATCATTTGTTTACATCATTCGATCATTCGCTTTTTGATTTCAAGACAATTGTGTAAAGCTGGATTTATACTTTCGCCTGGCACCATATTAAGCACCTCCGTTGACCTCCTTGCGAAACGGATGAGGCTTTTATACTTAACGTGTTCGCCATTGTGATATTCTTTAAAACGATAGGGGGCGGTCAAAAGACACTGACCGTAAAGTCAGACGGATAAACAGAGAAGTAGGAAGTTTCCAGAACTACATCATGTCATAAATATCGTTCAATATTGTAAAACTAATTATTTTTATTGTTTTTATAAATTATTTTAATGATTATAAGGATTTTTATAAACATTCAAGATTTTTTTAAATCAAACTTCGATGTATCACTTCCTTTTGTTCATATCTCGGATATATCGTTTTATCTAATAAAGTTTATTAAAACATTACTGACAAGACAACATGGGTTGCTCTACAAATAGATTCTTTATTATGGCAAGAATAACAGCAAAAAAACAAACAAAAAAAAGCACACTTACTAAAAAATACAGATGTTTTTTTTTTTATTTAGCCTGCTCCAAAATCCACACATTACTGTCTGGCTAGTTTCTGTCCTATACTTATGCTAAAAATGCAATAATGGTTCAACATTCCTGACTATTATCACCAATAAAGCCTAAGAAGCATCAGCATATTGTAAACAGATAGGTTCAAATACTCCTTCCATGTTATCAAAGAAATAATTCGGTGACTTCATTATAGTTTTGTAACTATTACATTGTTTTAAATTCAAAATTGCAATATATAAATCAGTGTTAAACCTATGACTGGTGGAAAAACATATTTCTGTAATTGTGTAACTGGGTCTCCACTTTTGCCATGAACTCTTTTGGTTTTAACAAACTCATGCTTCAGGTTTTTCCAGACATTTTAACAAAAACTTGCTTCTTTCCCATGGCTGTTGCAATTTCTAGCCAAGAATTATTGATCAATAATTTATCTCTATGATCACGGTTAATAAAGATGTCTGTACAGTCGTACTGTTTCAGACAAAAATCTCTTCAGAGTGATTCATATTCAACTCAAATCAAAAGCCGAAATCATGTCGCGCAAACATCTGCGTTAACTCCGCGATAACGTCACATTCGCCACGCACAAACAAACGAACAAGCAGATTCATCGAGAATAAACCAGGCTTAAAAAGTGTAAATCGCCAAACACCAAATCTCTTAAAGGTGCCATATACTACATTGGTTTAATTGTTTAACCCTCTACCACAGTTGCCATATGGCAACATGATATTTATGTTCATTTCCCTGCCATTGCTTCTTTAAGACCGGCGTCCTAATTTTTCTTGTTGGAAAAAGAACACCTTAGTTTAGCCAATTGTGTGCTTTGGTAAAGTCACATGACCTGCAGTGTTTTTCTGTGGCGTGATTTCTGACAGACTGGCATTTATTGTGAGTAGTTACTGACCGCAAATGAAAACATCAATAAAAAAACTCATGTCAGATCCACAAAAAAAATCTGAAACATCACCTCCAGTGAGTTACGATGACATAGTCACAACTCATAAAGGTTTTTATCAAATTAGTTTTTTGTAAATCGATCAAATGTATGTGTTGCCAAATGGCAGCACTGTGCAATAGTGGAATGTGCAATATTGCAATGGTTTAGCTAGCTAGCAAGGTCGTAAGTTATAAGTTAACAATTACAACATGAATGCTAGTAATATAATGTTGATTGTCATATGTTGATGGCATTTGCATTATGAATAAAATTTCATTTTAAGGGCGATACTTAGATCTAAATACAGGGAACAGTGTATTAGCGAGCACCACCATGTTCTATGGTAAATGAAAGAAGAAAAGGACAGAACTAGCTCTTCCTGCAGATGAAAGTGAGGATGAGATGGGCTTTAGTGACCATGAGAATGATGTAGATTGGACATTTGATAAGAGCAGTGATGGGGAGAGTTCGAGTAAGTTAGTTCAGAGGCAGATAAGACAGGCGTAGTAAAGTATACAGAATAATATATAAACATTGTTAGCTACATTATTCTGATGCATCTGGATATATTAGACTTGTTTTTTATTTGTTATAATATTTACAGGAGGAAATATTTATACCTACAGTATGTCTTATCCATGATAATACAATATTAGGTTTGTTTTCAATAGCATTCAGCAAAAATAATGGAATAAATAAAAGCTGTTGGAAAGTATAAGGTGTCATTTATAAGTTCTGTGTTAAAGCTTATAATACTGCAACACCAATTAATTCAAAACAAACAACAAAATTATTAATTATCAGGAAACAAATTTGAAATGTTTAAGTTGGATCCATTGTTGGACGTTGTTGCAATATGGCAACATATGATAAAGTACACTCTAAAAACGCTGGGTTATTTATTTAACTCAATGGTTGAGTTAAAAAATATTTGGTGCTTTGTTGGGTTATTTTTAACCTTTATTGGGTTATTTATTTAATAACTCAACCAGGGTTAAATTTTTTGAATTTCAACAGTCAACTGATTTAACTGACACAGAACAGCTGTATTAATATGCGTACGTGATGTTGTTTTTGCATTAAAAAAGTTTGTTTAAGCTCTAACGCAGTAATGCAGTTTTATCTAATTGCCTCTCTGTGTCGTGTTTATCATTTTTGTTTCACCTGGACTCTTAATTATTGAGGATACAAACTTCAAGCTTCATAGTCGATCTATATGCAGATAAAAACGCTTTCTCTACCTCAGTGTTCATCTCTACAGTTGTTTTGGAGGAAATGATACACATATTTGAGATATTCCGCCGTCATTCTTGCCTTTAGGACCCATATATGCTGTCTTAAAAATCACTGTCCTTTCACTAGGAAACTATTGACCTTATTCTTCAATACGGAAATTCGCTCGTTTTTGCAATTGTTTTAGAACTTCCGATTCAGCTGCCTATGGGAGAAATGACTAGGAATAATAAACGGCAGAAAACGGTCAAACTATTTACTCTACAAACAAGTGTTTGCATGATTATACAGACAAAGTAGAATAATATAATAAGAAAATATCAGTTTGCAACATCAAGCAGCGAAACTAGCTGTTTTTAACGTCTAAAAATTAATGTAAGTGAACGACACCGGAAATCTCGAGCCAGAATGATTCAAATGGCTGCGCCTGCTCGTACGCGGGGAATAAGGTGAATATTGCAACATCTAAATGCTAATTAATATAGACACATAAATATGCTACATTTTATTCAGGAAGTTGCTGGTATTCCCAAGACGTATGGAATCAGAGCCTTAAATTAGAGTCTTAAACCCAACAAATTAGTTATTTTTGTAACCCATATTGTTGGGTTAACCTTAACAACCCAATTGATTGGGTTAAAATAACCCAACAGAAGGTAGGTGCCAAATTGACCCATCATTGGGTTACCTGTTGGGTTATTATTAACCCAACTGTTTTAAGTGAGTACCTAAAAAAAATTATCAAATGTATAATTTGCAAATATTTTTTACAGCACTTCAAGTTAAGCCTTTCTAAGAAAGGAAAAACAGTCAAATATTTATATTTTTTATAAATCTTTCATAATGCGTGCAGTAGAGGGTTTTAATTGGTTAAATTGTTTTATGATGTCTACATAGTAGGTTTATGGCTTCAGTAAATTCAAAACATCTTCAGAAACAATTTAATAAGCGAATTTTTACTCCATAAAATACCCATAGAATCAGAAGGTCCATGATTGACCATATACGGCTCGTGTTGTGTACTGTATATTAATGAGCTCAGCTCTGACGTGCTGCTTTTACGGACATACACACACAGCATGATGTATGCTGAATGGACAAATATAAACCCAATCCGTGTAACGTTAGCCTATTTTGCTCATCAAATCTTTTGTGGATAAAGGCTAAACTTTAATTGAACATGACAAAAGAGAGTGATAGAAATGCATGACATTGTATTTTGAAGCTACAGTCAAAGAAAACACCGCCAGGACTTAATATCAACCTTTGCATGAACACATGACAGTTGTGCTGAGTGATTTAACACGATTCAGTGGTCTACATGTGTTTGTTGAAACACACCATCAAATTTCACAAAAAACAAGATAAATTAATAAAAGATGTGACTAAACATACCTTATGCCTCTTCAGAGAGGAGATGAATAAACGTGTAATTTATATATGTTGCATTTTGCGTCCTGAGGTGAGTTTGAACATGCCTTGTGCTTTCATTGCCCAGTAATGCACAGTAAACAGTTTGGCGCTCGCGTTTTCAAAATAAAAGTCCCACATACATAGTAAGTGAAATGTAAGCTTAAAAATAACTAAAAGAGGAAATTTATCATTGTAGTCTCACTAGAAAACATTGTTGTATCTCAAACGCAGCATGAAGCATGCGTATTATTAAGCTTTTTTTATGATCTCAGAGCTTGATGAGATGGCTGCTCATCACCCTACTGAAAAAAACAGCTTAAACCAGCCTAGGCTGGTTGGCAGGTTTTAGCTGGTCGACCAGCCTGGTTTTAGAGGGGTTTTGGCCATTTCCAGGCTGGTTTCCAGTCATTTCCAGCCTGGTCTTAGCTGGTCAGGCTGGAAAATGACCAGTTAAAACCAGCTTGACCAGCCTAACCAGGCTGGGAACCCAGCCAAAACCAGCTATGTCCAGCTTAAACCAGGCTGGTCAAGCTGGTTTTATCTGGATTAAGCTGGTCATTTTCCAGCCTGACCAGCTAGGACCAGGATGGAAATAGCTGGAAACCAGCCTGGAAATGGCCAAAACCCCTCTAAAACCAGACTGGTCAACCAGCTAAAACCAGCCAACCAACCTAGGCTGGTTTAAGCTGCATTTTTCAGCAGGGCAGGTACCGATGAAAGACCCAAAATTAGGCTTACATACAAATGCAGTGGACATGAACCGTGACTCTAGTAACAGTTAGTTTTGTCTTCTGACTGGCCCGTTGTCCACTGGGGTTTTACCAATGACTGTATAAAATATACACGACACG
The DNA here is from genome assembly GCF_903798145.1 of Danio aesculapii. Classification (NCBI taxonomy): domain Eukaryota; kingdom Metazoa; phylum Chordata; class Actinopteri; order Cypriniformes; family Danionidae; genus Danio; species Danio aesculapii. Next base: position 57,376,152 of record NC_079443.1, on the reverse strand, counting down.
ACACGACAGCACCTTCTCCCATTAAACGCTTTGAATGCAAAACTCCTCATGTTGGCACAAACTTTCGCAAAACACTGTTGAAATTGGAGCCTGGGCATGTGCAGAAGGACTACCTGATGGAGCCAGAGAACCCCACCCCTGAACTTTTCATTTGACCACCCGTTTCTGCACTTTATCATAGACTCCCTAAAATAAATACAAGTACTTACATTTAAAAACACGTAATAATAATTTATTAAAAACTGATGTAAGCAGTTTTTTTTATAATTTCATAAAAATAATAGGCTATAAACAGTCTTTCATAACCCTAAGTTAGACTAAGCCATGAGCACAAAAAATTATTTTCTTATAACGGTTTGTTGGTCATCTTCACAGGGGTTAAAATAACACTTGTAAAATATGAACAATAACAACACATACATTTTCTTAGAAAGGTTTTTATTTTTAATTAGCAATCAACAGGACCCAAAATTTACACACCATGGACAGCTATTTGCCTGTTTCTAGTACATTAACATTTTATAACAGCAAATTCAGTAGATTCACTCGATAACATGCCAAACTCAAAATGTCAGAGCTGTCCTTTAAATCAAGATCAAATACATTGTTAACGTTACCGGAGATTAATCTGGACATACGCTAACATTAGCTTTGTCTTCCTAATTATTATTTCGGACTCATAAAAAGAATTACTGATAGATAACGATCACCTGTATTTTCCCTGTCATCGCTAGGCGTGTATCAGCAAACTAAGATAAAGCCTGTTAAAGCCCTCGTTTTACCGAATAAACAGTGATCCATCAGATCATGTAGGTCAGAAAGTATAGTTTACTGCTGAACAACTCATTTTATCATGATAAAATAACACAGAAATCAAACATTGGTACTTCAGTCTCCTCCTGAAGCTCCGACGGTCTGCTTAGAAAATCTGTCAATCACAACTGTCAATCACGATGGCACGCAACATCTTTATAACCTTTAATTACTGGCTAAAAACACAGGCTGCGTCCGAAACCGCCCACTACTCAGTAGGTACTGCATTTGAATTTAAACGTACTACTCAGCCGTTAGAAAAGGATGTATTATACAAGTACGAATGTGAAAAGTATGAATGGAATTCGGACGTACTACATCCGCCATTTTGTCATGGTCACGTGACCTACCTGCATCAGTTGCGTTGCTTTACTCCCATTCATGAATTCTCTCGTGGGGCATGATGGGATAGCGCAGCGTTCATGGAATGCGGTAAAGTCTAGATCGCATATGCGGCAGACCGGAAGTGAGGTATGTATATTAATAAATAACAGAAATAATTCTCATTATCTTCCGGCCGCAAACGTATCCGATCTAGCAACAAGTCTCGCCAGAAGTAGTAAGTCATCCGGGTACTTCTCGCATACTGATTTTCGAATTCTATGAATTCGGACATGCTACTCTGCTCGCATACTGATTTTAGCATACTGCATAGTATGGAAGTATGCGGTTTCGGACGCAGCCATACTCTTTAGAAAAATGAACATCTGATCCTACAGTATATCAGTGTGATAACCAGTGCCTCAATTGACTAACACCATCTTTCAGGGAATTTTATTGCAAGTGCAATTAATTTTTTTATTTGGGCTCAAGTCTCGTTCATTAACACGAAGGAGGCGGGCTTTATGACTTGAACTGCAGCCAGCCCCCAGAGGGCGATCTAACGGCCGGGACCATCACTCAAAAGCAGGTGTGTGACACATTTGGGTTTTACACTTGTGGAATTTACATGAAAACAAGGAAACGGTGGTGTCTGAGGCTCGCAGTAAGCCCATTTCCATATTCTAATCTTTCATTATTCTACTATGCCTGGGTATACCCAGATTTTCATTATAAGGCACCTTTAAATGGACAAGATCTCAGGCATTTTTAGAGACTGATCAGTCTGATTTAATCGCTTACAAAAATACTTTTTTTTTCTAGTCAAACTGACTAAAAATATTAAGTTAAACTCTCTATGACTTAACAAATATGAGCTGAAATCAGATTAACATCTTAAAATAAGTTAAAGTAACATAAAACCATTTGTTGTCAGAACTCTTTGTCATCCGTTTTTATGATCTAAAAGATCATCTTTTATGCGATGCAACCAATACATAAAGACGGAGATCACAGTCCATTTATATTCCATTATCTGTCATTTTTCCAAGAGAAACTGAGAGAAAAATATGACAGAGCTTGATTTTATCCATTGAGGATTGACTGACTTGTGAATAGCCTGTGCTACAGACAAGAATAGACTCAGATTGTTGAATTTCCTTCAGAGAAAAAGCAAGTTATTACATTTTGATTAAAAATAATGAGGACAAATCTTTGATATAATGTGAATAATGCGCAATATAAGCAGGCGCATGCATTACAGTAAATATGATCAATTTTGATTTCTTGTTTCTTTGAGTTCTTGTTGACTTTAGGATCTCAAGAGGCTTTATGGAAAGCCTGAAGCCACAATCACAATAAACTGCGACTAGAGCACATTAAAAATCACTCTCTTCACAATCCTGACGCATGGTTCTCCCTACAGGACGCTCTACCCACCAGGGGGTGTTCTTACAACCCCAAAATAAGTCAAAAGTGAAAAGCTGTGTGCCAGAAACACAACCATCACACTGACCCCATGTGGTTGACAATGGAAAAGCATAAAGAATGCACACATTTATTTCTGTATTTTTAACTCGTGTTGAAACACAATGAGGTCAAAAAGTCCGAAAACTTAATTAAAATGACACAACAAAAATAATGCTATATACATAATAATATTAACTATTACTGAAAGTTGAACTGTAAAATTACCATAATTCAGCTGTGGTTGATAAATATATAAGTATAAAAAGATTATCTTCAGCATGAATTAAATGTTCTCCAGCTTAAATTAAAATGTCCAAAAAAGCTAATTACGAATCCTATAATAAATATAAATAAATTATAAATATTTACATAAAATCTAAACATTAGACAAACTTTGATTAAATTAAATTGAAATTTGTAAAAATTAAAACTTGAAAGAATTAGAAAAAATGAGTTGCCTAGTGGATATAAAACGCTTAAATAAAATAAGTTGAAGAAATAAATTTACTAAAACAGAAATATTAACACGAATAAGTGTTAAAAAAAACACAAAAACTATTAAAATAAGTTAACTTTTTTTTTTAAATCACCAAAAATGTACAATTAAAAACATAAATAGGATCATGTTAAAAATGTATATACAATTTAGGGGGGTCACGGTGGTGCAGTGGGTAGCACGATCACCTCACAGCAAGAAGGTCGCTGGTTCGAGCCTCAGCTGGGTCAGTTGGCATTTCTGTGTGGACAGATCATTTTAAAAATGTGTATACACTTAAAATATGTGTATATAATTTATTTTGACACACACACAAATAAAAAAATAATATTTTGAACTCTCTAAGAAGTGTAACAAATTTCAAGTCAGTCAAAATACTGTTAATTTTGTAACTAATTACGTGAATTTTGGTGCGTAGCTATTAGGGCTGGGCGATAGGGGTGGGCGATATGACTTAAATTAATATCACGATATTTTTCATCTTTTGAACGGTGCCGGTATAATATCATGGTATTACTTTCAATAGCAAAATAATATACATCTCAAGGAAGAACGGACAAAAGAAAGTCTCACTTCTATCACTCTTTAAGTTTTGGTTTCGGTTTGTGTCATTTTAAATGCTCCGTCCCGTTATGAGCTGATCTTCATTTTTCTCTGTTTGTGGAATAAAGCGGCACCAATTTATGAGCAGACAGAGCAGGATTCTCGCGATGACCACCGGCGCAATACTGCTCTTTTTCATGAGCCGTAGTTTCAGTGTAAACTTAGTAAAGGTGAGTTTCTTTGGCGATGATGTGTACAGTGTTAGATTTTATATTTAGCGGACATTTGCGCTGAACAAGCAGTGAAAGCAACGCAACAAGATTCAGGCACCTTCTCCGAAAACACTCGATTGATCTCAGCTGGTGGATCAACATTTACCTCATGTTATGATCGCTGTCATCTGCGCCATTATTATTATTATAACTTTAATTGAGGTTTGCAAACCTGTGTACTTTTCATTCTTCAGCCGTTTGCATTTCCTGCGGTAACAAAAGCTCCCTGTCATCTGACAGCGGGAAGCATTGAGTGATTGACAGCTAATATGAACCAATACAGCGGCAGCGTAGAGCGATTCAGCAAGTTTATAGAGAAAATCAAATGCTCCAAAATATATTATGAGGGTGCATAGATTAAATTTCGGGCGCTCATGCAACCAAAATGGTTGCAATTTCGAGCGCTGTAGTATAAGGACATGTATTCAGACCACAACTGAACGTTTGAAGAAAATTTTATGCCTTATTATTTAGAATGAGCTATTATTGATGTAAATGCAGCCGTTCAAGGCACATAATTGATTTATTACGGTATTGACGGTATTAGAAAATCCATGTCGTGGTGCAATGTCACACCGGTGATGACTATGACACCGGTGTACCGCCCACCCCTACTGGGCGATATTGCAAATTATTGAATATTTTAACCACTTTATTTTAATTTACCAACATTACTAAGACGAATAGATTTAATAGTCCAAAACAAAAATATTTAAACAAAATATCTCATAAACATAAGTGTTAAAGAGACTCTTAAACTTCATAAATAAAATGTTACAAAGTGTGTGCAATGGTAAAGTGTAAATGCTGAACAATTAAAGCAAACTTTAAGGTAGATCAACATCTGTAAGGTGTGAATAATAATGATACCATAAACCTTAAACTCTGTAAACAACACAAATTATGATCATAAAATCTGAGCTTTCAAGTAAAGGAACCAGCCATCATTATTCAAATACATGCTGCAACATTACAAATTGTGAAGTTGAATGACTATATTACCGCCTATGCAAAAAAAAACTCTTTCAGGTGAGGTGCTAGTGGCTGGGATGCACAAGAAAAGAAACCAAAAAGCTTACTTACAATCTTCTCACTGCTGCTATATGGCACTCATTTTCAAGTGTGTTGTTATTCTGACCTAAAGTGACAAGCGCAAGTGACCATTTGCACTCGTGCTCCCCTGGCGACTCTTGTAACTAGGTGAGCATCAACCGTTTTCTCAAAGGATGACAAACGGAGAAACCATTACTGCAGCTCCGATACAAGTTTACGAAGAAAAGTAAAAAGCACTGCAGTGTTTGAATGCGTTGTGTTTGTCTGAGGTAATTAGTCTGCCGTTATTACTGAAATGTGTATATTCCATACAAAGTGTAAAGCAGATTGGTTAGTTCTACTAACATGAATCACGGTGCACTCAGAAAAGTTCATTTGTTTTTCAACTAGCGTCACCTGTGCGCCACTTGCACAACATGTGCACGTCACATCCCATACGTACAATCTAAGCTTATTGGTATTGCTATTGAGGCGCTCACTCAGCAGCCACATTTTAATAAAACTATAGTGCTTCATACCGAAACTACATACAGAATGTTTTTTTTATCGATATTGACAATGATGTTCAGTCAATAAATATCGATACTGATTTTAATCGCCCAGCCCTAGTGGCTATCTTCTTCATCGAGCAATGGCAGCCAAGCAGACCGTCATTGGGGGATAAGCAAATCATACTAAATTGTTGAAGCTACGAATTGCCATGAGATTGTGTAGGTTAAAACATACCAGATTGAAAACATACCAGCCTTCCTGATAACGTTCGAGGCTCAGACACACTCTCTCAATTCAAAACTAGATTAAAGACCTATCTGTTTAATAAAGCATACACTCAATGCACCACTTAGCGGGCTTCCACACAGGTTCTGCATCGTTTATATACACTATGAATAGCAGCTACGCTAATTATTCCCTTTATTCTCCATTTCCACCTGGGGATACTCTTCCCGAGGCCCTCAGACTATGCAGAGTCACTGATTCGATCCAAGACCAACGACGAGATGATCCCAAGGTTTCCATATCCTGGACCTGGCCGAATCCTGAGCAACTACTGCGATGGTCATGGAGGAGTGGAGAACATGAGACTGATTCCTGTGACGCTCCAGAGACAGACGAGTCTTCGCTGAGGCCAGCTTCTAGCCTCCGCCACTGAGACTGCAGCTCTGTACAAGACGTTTGGCCAGCGGAGAAATTAAAATGGTCGTGCCCAACTGAGTCTGGTTTCTCTCAAGGTTTTTTTTCTTTACTTTCACCAATTAGTGAGGTTTTTTTCCCCTCTCCGCTGTCGCCACTGGCTTGCATGGTTCAGGATCTGTAGAGCTGCGCATCGTTGGATTTGCTCTTCAGTATTTGGACTCTCAGTAGTGATTATTAAACCACACTGAACTGAGCTAAACTGAACTGAACTTAAACACTACAAACTGAACTATACTGTTCCTATTTACTATGACCTTTTATGTGAAGCTGCTTTGACACAATCTACATTGTATAAGCGCTATACAAATAAAGGTGAATTGAAAAAAATAGAAAATTGAATCATTAGTGATGGCGTTATAGCACATGAGTCTCTGCTTTTATATATTTGATCTCAGATTCGTTTTTAGATTAACATTTGCTGGATGGACAAATCTATTCGTTCACTTCTGCTATTTATACTTTGACTTTGCATTTCAATCTACACTTGACCTGCAAATTAGAAGAGGAACTGTATAAAAAGCATACAAACACACTGACAGTTATAACTTTTAGTCCCATGGATTGTTATGGGTCAATGATGCTACCATTCAGCACAAATCCATAAATTTCTCCTTACTGACTGTTCTTTCTCTGAAGGAATTTTGTAGAACCACAAATCAGCGGTGTCTCCTCATCAGTTAGTAATACTAAACCGTATTAAAGGGCACATAGTTTACCTCTTTTTTATGATTTAATATTAATATTACGGTTCTTCTGAGTGTGCCAGTTTAGGTTCAGTTTAAAACACAATTCAGATTGTTTTATTATAATGTGTTAAAAAGTGTCATGTTGGGGGCGTGTCCACAGTTCGCTGATTTAGGGGTGTGTTGCTTCACATGTAGATTTGTTTCGGCTTCCCGCCCAACGTAACAAGGGGGCGGGGCCATGAGCTCACCCGCTCTGTGTTTGCAACACAGACAGGCAGACTGAGAGAAGGAGCAGGAGTACAAAATCATTTGTGTCTTTGTACAGTTTTACAGCCAATTGTGTGCTAGTTTCAAGTGCCGAGCTTGTACACAGAAACTAATAACCACACACACTGAATTAACTTTGACTGAGGCACCGGATGCGCCGCTCGAAGCCGCGACACGGCACACCAGACACTCTCTGTGGCACACCAGAAGCATGAAGTGTCCCGAATCGTCGCACCACCATTTTTGAATTCTAAACATAGGTTTCTGCAGCGGTCCGCGGCGCCCAGCCGTCGACTTGAGTGTACCCTGATAGAAACCGATGTTTAGAATTCTAAAACGCATGCTAGTTAAGATCACAGGGAGCTTCTGGGATCGCGAGAAATGCAAACGGCTGAAGTATAAGTTAGACTGAATGAGAAGTACACATGTTTGCAAACCTACCTAAAGATACAACCAATAATTCCGATTAGAGCGATAATGTGGAGAATATTGATCTTGTGTTGAGCCCAATGAGCCTTGCATCTAAAAATAGAGCTAGGGTGTTCTTTTAGTGATATTGCTTCGACTCACGCTGAAAATGGCGGACGTGAATCAACAAACTGAGGATATGATTTCGCGCCTGTCAATCAATATTGGTGGGCGAGGGGACCGCTCTCCTACGTAAAGTTGCGGTCGGTTTGAAAACCGCTCCAATTGGTCCACCGTTTTTTATGTTGTTAAATTGAAAAAAAAAGCACTGGGTGTGTTTATATCACCACAATATGACGCTCTATACACCATACATGCACATATGCCTGTCCAAACAGCTTGAAAAGTAGATTTTTTACCATAGGAGCCCTTTAAACAAGGTTTTTTGGCTAAAAAAATAGAAGTTATTCAGCAAGTGACTAGGCAGTCAGCGGGAGATCGTAATGTTTTGCCTGCCAGGGGGGCGTTCACCTGATGATGTGACGACCTGTGAACACTATCAACTAGTTCAGTTCAGAGCAGTGGTGTGAAAAGGAGCCAAAATGGCTGAAAAATGTTACACTGTATCATTTTAAACCTTGGTCCAGACCAAAAGAAACGTACTGCAGTTGTAAAAGCACCCTATAAAACAGTTCACCCACCCTATATACTGTGACTGATTAACAATCCCATGACCACAACATGACCTTCTAATCAGAAGCGAGTTAAGGTCTTGCACTGGAGGTGAACCTCTGATGAAAACGGTGTCGGTATTACTAGCGATCTCCGAGCCATCATTCACTTCCTAACGCGCTGTGATCCCTTACCGACCCCCATCAACCCCAAGTGCTAATTTGTCTTCATTAGAACGCATTTAAAGATCTATTTCCCTGTGAAGCCATCAATCCGAGTCTCGCTCGGTCTCTTCGCCATGTCGCACAAATCAGAATTAATCCCACATAATGCGCCGGCCAGACCAGAATGAGGATAAGAAAGACAGATTCATTTTCCATCTAACACATTGTGCGGGAATTACCGCAGTCGAAAAGCCATGTTGACATGCAATCAATGCACAGCAAGAGAAATTACAGTTATCATCAGGATCCATTTCAGATTGACTATTCCTGGCCATCATTACGCCATATGTTTACTTGGTGCGATAGCGTTCGCTTCTGTGCAATTACCATCAGGATCTTCATTCTCCTGCACTGACCTTCATGCAAAAATAAATAAATAAAAAGCCACAGCAATCAACCGTCATAAACTAGACTCATGGGAAAAAGCAGCAAAAAGAGACAAGACAGATTGCTGCTCATTAAGATTTATGAATGGACCAAATGAGCAGGTTTTGGGTCATAGAGCTGTATAATTGAAGAGAATAGGCCCGAACTCGTGTTCTTATTGAAATAAATGAATGCACACTTCATAAAAGGGCCAGTGACTTCCTCTGACACAATATAGACTCTAATTTGCTTAATAAGAAAAGCTTTATTAAAGTTTTTAATTAAATCGCAAATTAAACTCATTAATTATGCACTCCCAAGTTGATAATAGAAGAATTTATACATTAAAGCTACATAAAAACTGTGCATAGCTTATAACTATATTATATAACTGCATAGTGAATATGAAACTTAGAGAACAACCTACAGTTGCCTAAATTCCAATATGATTTAGCAATATACAGGTATACATCCATACCTGCCAACACTCCATTTTCCCGGGAGTCTCTCGTATTTCAGACCCATTTCCCACCACCCTCCTGTTTTGTTATTTCTCCCAGAAGAGAAACATCCTCCACTCGCACAGTTGTGTAAGATGGGCACAAACAAAAACATATTTTTTCTTTGAAAATTTATATTTTTTAAACGAATTTTGTTTTGTATAATTCGTATCTTAATTTTAATGTACTTTTTGTTGGTCAGATATCTACAACATAAACAAGAAGAACGAATAACAACTGAGGTGAAGCGCTTCAAAACAAGTATGCCAGGTGCATTAGCGCCAAAACAATCCATTAAACCGTTTTCACAGTTTGCATTTAATTAGTTTAATCAAGCGGTCTGAATGAGCCAGGACAGTCTTTACAAACTATTCACAGCACTGAAAGTATTCTTAGATTACCTCGGAAGAATAAACTTGGTCGGAAAGATAGGAGAACTCAAACTCGTTGTGTGAATAGAGATGCTCTCCGCATGTCTGTGTAACACGGGGAGTGACAGAGACAACTGAAGTTTAGGATCCACGTGCAGGTTTATTCGAAGTCAGGGAGGCAATGGTCAACACAGGTGCAAACAGATGTATGAAGGCAGTCCAGAATCGTAGTTAAACACAGGCGAGAGGTCGGAAGGCAGGCGGCAGACAAGGATGACTAGGTAAACAAGGCTAGGGTAAACACACGGAGAAACAAGACTAAGGAAACGCGTTGTAATGTCACTTTACAGTAAAACAAGACTCGGCAATGGAAGTGAGAGTGTGTGTGGTTTAAATAGTTTGTGTAATCAGTCTCTGACAATCCTCAGCTGGTGCAAATGTAATCAGTCAAAATGAGGAAGCATGTGTGTTTGTGAACGGAGTGCATGTATGAAAATGTAGTCCATGAATGGCGGATTTGTAGTCCATAGGTTATTGTGAGGGTGAGTGCTTACCAGCGACCTCTGGTGGTTAGAGATCGCTGGTAATCATGACAGTCTGGCTGTGATGCGCGATTTTTAAAATGTCTGCATAGGCCTATTTGTGCCAGTCTGTCAGCTAAAATTGGTTAAAACACCCGTGGATATAAGCGAGATCTGTGCGGTTTTATGCGTCCTGCAATATGCGATGTCAAGAGAGTGACTCCATAAGGTAAAGTAAACTACACTTGATTATGTAATGCGTGGATGCGTCTCACAGCCCAAAGCATAACTTAACCTTTAAATGTCCATGCTTAATCAGTCATTGATAAGGTCTAGCGATTAAAGCGTTACTGACAAACTATCGATCAAGTAAATTTAGCATCCCTATATAAAATATATTTAGGATATTTTACCCTAAATTCACCATACTAATCATTAAAAGATAGTTCATCCAAAACTGGAAATTCTGTCACCATTAACTCACCTTTTACGTGTTCCATACCTGTTTTACTTTATTTTCTGATGTTAAACAATAATATACAATAACTTGCAGGGTAAAGTCTTTGGTTGTTGAAAACTTGAACAGCAAATGTTAAAAAAAATATTAAGATTGTTCTTTTGTTAAATTTTTTTAATTTACATTGTCAGACTGCTAAAACATTTTATAAAATGTGGTAAATCAGCTGCACAAAGGGATTAGCATGCTGAAAATCCTTGAAAATTAATAGATATAAAGATTTGACATTTATCATGATAATTATCAATATCGACTGATATGAAAAAAATTATTGTGATCATTTTTTTGCCATATCGCCCAGCCCTAGTGTATGGGTGTTTTCCAGTGCTGGGTCGCACCTGAAAAGGCATCCGCTGTGTACAACATATGCCAGAATAGTTGGTGGTTCATTCCGCTGTGGTGACCCCTGATAAATGAGGAACTAAGCCAAAGGAAAATGAATGAATGAACAAATGTTCATTTTACAAAATATGTTTTCCTCTTTTGGATTAGTGTAAGCTCAGGCTGAAACATGAAGATCAGCATTACGTTGATAAATTTCCATGCTTGAAAGTGCAATGTTTTCATTTGGAATTGTGTGTAGCAATCTTGTAATCATTTGTAATCATCAAAGCCTGTAGTGTTTTACATCTCATTAATATTTATTTTATATTTCTACATTCTTAAATCAAACATTTGCCTAGAAGGTCCAAATAGGCTGAGAAAAATAATCACCAATGAATGAGCACTGTTTTGTGCATATACATGGAATACATATAAATGGGAAAACGAAATAGCTATTCAATATATGGTCAATGAACAACGGGGAAAATAAATATTGAACACGTCATGTTTTTTCATGGGAATAATATTTGTAAAAGAGCTGTTGACATGGAATTAAACCAGATTTTGGTAAAACCCCAAACAATACAAACATAAAAATAAAACAAAACCATCTGAGAAATGAGTTATGTGTACTAACAATGAAATGACTCAATAAGAAAGTATTGACAAGGCTTTTTTTGGGGATGGCAGCTTAAAGACGCCTCTCATATGGAGAATGAAGTCACATGCATTGCTCAGGTGTGAGTTTCTCACAGACTTCAACAGAGTGTACAAATCTTGACGTTTCTGTGGGTCTCGTCTATCAAATCTGATCTTTATTTTGTATTTTCTATTGGATCCAAACAGGTGATTGGTTGGGCCATTCTACAACTTAATTTTCTTTCTCTATAAGCATTTGAGAGTTTCCTTGGCACCCTGGTTTAATCTTCATTTTGCTGAAATGTCCACCCTGGTTTCATCTTCATCCTCCTGCTAATGTAGATGTTGGACTGAAGCAGCTGATAGTCATTTAACATGATGAAGTGCAGAGGGTTGCTGAAGAACTACTGAGAGATTTCAGCTGCTGTCTAGTCTTTCACTGCCTTTCTACACCTCCCTTTCTTCATGTGTTCAATACTTTTTCCCTGTCTCATTTCATTTTATTACGCATAACTTCATTTGTAAACTAAGTAGTGGGGGTGTCAAAATTAATTGTTTCTTCGGTGCACCGCAATGCAGATGCGGACAATTCGGTATCGGTTCAGTAATAATCATAACCGGTTATTATGTACTGACGTCATTTATCTCATATGCGCTCTGTCGCGAGGGAGGTGAGCTGCTTAAAAATTTCAACTACTTAAACAAAAATTCTACTTAAAAATTTACTGTGTGTGTGTTTTCTGGAAAGTCTTTCACTGGCACTTACAGCAGAAGCCCCTATTTCTCTGCGATTGAGTGTATGAAAGTGAACTCTATTTCTCTCTCTCTCTCTCTCTCTCTATCTCTCTCTCTCTCTCTCTCTCTCTCTCTCTCTCTCACTGTGGCCCATTTCACCCTTTCCTCTCGGCTGCTGGCGTGACTTTTTATCCCCTCTCTTTTCCTCTCGGCTGTATGCATGTATGCGGCTGTACCTGTGCATTGTCGCGGGACCCTACCAGATTTCATGTGGCGCGCAAATAAATTTCCGAATAAAAGCACGGGAGCGGTCGGTAACTCTGGTGTAATTTTAACAGGAGTGGGCGGTCTCACAATATCGCTCCCGAGCGAGCGAGCGAGCAAGCAAGCAAGCGCGCGCAGCGTGTGTTTGATTCTGTCTATGTTTGTGTATGTGTGTGAATGAGAGACAGTGTGGTGCTGTGTGTCCATGTGTGTGTGTGTGTGTTTATACAGACAGCTTGTTATAGCCACCCCCCAAAATACAACACTGTGTTTGGAAAGCATCGTCATTGCACCATGATGCAGCGAAATATCGAATTGAACTGAATCAATGGCATGATAATCGTAACCGAACTGAACCGTGAGACCAGTATAGGTTCACACCTCTACTGATTAGATTTGGGTTTTTTTTTTGCATATATAACTTCCTTTGTTTGTTACCAACATCCGGTGAAAATTTCAAGTCAACAGCACTTTAAAAAATATGTTTTCTGACAAAATAGGGACATGTTCAATACGTATTTTCTATTGAATATTATATTATAACAATTAACTGAACAGAAAACATAATATAACACGATTTATACTGTTATACTTATATACCAGCAATCAAGATGACTGTGATTTTTGTCATATTGGAGAGTCCGATTCTCACCTTAGGTAATGAAAGCAATTTGTGGTGGTGTTTATTAAGCTACATGACAGTGAATGCAAATATTAACAGAAGCTCCATTGACAACAGGCAGTTCCTTCACGGCATTCATCACCCAATCAGCCCACAATTTTCATGCAGAACAATAAATTCATGCAAAGCTTGTTTTACTATTCTTAAAACGTAAAGAAAATGCATCCCTATATATTTCTCAAAAGAAAGGAAGTCTGGGAATAGTAAATTATGCCATAATTTTTATTATTTTTAAATAAATAATTGCTTTAAGGTCTTCACATCATTGCACAATATCTACGCCATTTCAGTATTATCATCCTCTGCATACAATATGGCATGTGTACATTAAATCATCATGTAGAACTTTCCTGTTCCCACTGAGAGTAGCCATGAACACTTTTTTCCAGTTATGTTTCATTGGATGAGTGACTTAAGAGGTGATGGATAAGACTTTGCGGTGCAGAAAAACAGTTTGTTTACAATTAGGCTTGCCGTTAAGACCTTCTCTAATCCTCCTCCTTTCAAGCGTCTAAGAGCAGAACAGCAGTGTAATCCTGCGACAGCAACTCTACCGCAGTAAACTGATCATTAAGACCAGTGAAACTGAAACTGACCACTGCATGTGTTCCAATTCACATGATCCCTATGAAGTGAACACTGCTTATTACACATTTAGAACAAGTCTATTTGTATCATCTTTATATAATTACATTTAAGAGTATTTACAGCTATTGCAAAAATTAAGACTACAGTTAAAACTGATACTTATGTTAATATTTGTATATATATGTATGTATATATATATATATATATATATATATATATATATATATATATATATATATATATATATATATATATATATATATATATATATATATGAAAATGACTACATTATAGTACATTATTTTAGATTTGAATATACATTTTAAAGTTAGTTATTAATATATTAACATATACAATGTAAAAAAAATACTATTTAAAATAGAATAGAATAATGTAATTAAATGTGATACTATGAAATGAAAACAGTTTTAAAAATATAATAACAATAATAATAATAATAATAATAATAATAATAATAATAATAATAATAATAATAATAGTAATAATAATAATAATATATTAATTTTTAATTTTTGTCTTAAAATCCTGCCTATGTAATGTTTAATTAAACATATTTAACTATCATTTTGAATAAATTGTAAACATTTTTATATAGATTAGTTTGGATATTTAAGAGTAGTTTGAATATAAATCTAAATATTAACAATTTAAATGATATAATTTGTCAATTCTATAATAATAATAATAATAATAATAATAATAATAATAATAATAATAATAATAATAATAATGTAATTAAATAAGATACTATGAAAGGAAAGCAGACTTTGAAATACAATAATAATAAAAGTAATAATAATAATAATAATAATAATAATAATAATAATAATAATAATAATAATAATAATATTATTATTATTATTAAAATTAATAATAATAATAATAATTATAATGTATTAATTTTTAATTTTTGTCTTAAAATCCTGCCTATGTAATGTTTAATTAAACATATTTAACTATCATTTTGAATAAATTGTAAACATTTTTATATAGATTAGTTTGGATATTTAAGAGTAGTTTGAATATAAATGTAAATATTAACAATTTAAATGATATAATTTGTCAATTCTATAATAATAATAATAATAATAATAATAATAATAATAATAATAATAATAATAATAATAATAATAATAATAACAATAATAATAATAATGTAATTAAATAAGATACTATGAAAGGAAAGCAGACTTTGAAATACAATAATAATAAAAGTAATAATAATAATAATAATAATAATAATAATAATAATAATAATATTATTAATAATAATAATAATAATAATAATGATGATAATAATAGTAATAATAATAATAATAATAATAATAATAATAATGTTTTCATTCTTATTTGTGCCTTAAAATCCTGCCTATTGTTATGATCACCAGCAATCTAGCGGCTGCAGATACACAGTTCACTAAAGAACTACAAATTCGCTAGTATATGGACTACAAGTCCTGTCATGCAACACACACCTGCTCCAAGTCTCTATTGATTACACTCACAAAGCTGAAGCTGCTCAAAGACTATTAGAACTATTTATACAGCACACAAACACACAGACTTTGCTGACTCTTGTTCATCTGTCAAGTTAACATTATGACGCGTTTTCCTTGCCTCGTCCTGCCGTGTTTTTGACCCTAGCCTTGTTTGTTTGTTTAAGTTGCCTGCTGCCTGCCTGTATTGACTATTCGCCTGTTAATCGACCACAACTCTGGATTCCCTGTATACAACCGTTTGCCCCTCGTTGTGATCATTGCCTGTCTGAACATTCTCTGTTTAATAAACCTGCATTTGGATCTGCACTTCCCTTGTCAGCGTCTCCCTTGTGACACCTATGAATTATCATTTTAAATAAATTGTAAACATTTTGTATATAGATTAGATTGGATATTTAACAGTAGTTTGAAAATAAATGTAAATATTAACATATATAATTTAAATTATATATATATATATATATATATATATATATATATATATATATATATATATATATATATATATATATATATATATATATATATATATATATATATATATATATATATATATATAATACTACTACTACTAATAATAATAATAATAATAATGTAATAATTCATACTTTTTTGCCCTAAAATCCTGCCCATGCAGGGTACTAACTAGTTTTTCTACTAAAGCCAACGAGTACATTATTGTTTTTAAAGAGAAACTAGAAGTACCACCAAGAGAACAACTATAAACTAATGACTGCAATGGTTAAAAATCTCCAAAGCATACTTTAACATAATTATTTGTGTTATGGCCAACTTTTCGAGATTCTAAAGTCACTTAGGAGTAGAGATATGCTCTCTTATTGATCAGTTAGAGCCTTTAATTGCACCATTCAGGCACCAGAGACACATAAAGTAGTCGTAAAGCTCTACACCGAGTGAACCTCTAGCTGTGACCATGAATTATGATTTGGAATGGTTCATTTCATGCCTGCCTTAATACGATTTCACTTCACAAACAGAAGCCCCCAACACGAGCATAGTGAAATGACTTGCAAATATCTCTAAAATAGCTTTAGTGCAAGAGAGGGAGCTCCGTTTCTGAAAAGGATCAATATGCTTGCAAAAAACACCCTGTCAAACAAAGTAAAGCACAGCTCAACCATCTGAGCAAATCTCCACCGAGTGGGGAGGAATATCATAGTCGCACTTCAACAAATCTCTGGCATTTCATCCTGGTACAGCTCCCATTTGGAAGAAAACAGCAGTGCACAAATAGAAACGTTGCTCATACCTGCGTGGCTTTAAAGAGAATAGTTGAAATTCACACTTTATATACTCTGTCATGTCATCTCAAACTTGCATGGCGTTATTTTTTCAGCAGAGCATGTTTTGAACTATATAATAGCCATCTGTCAAGCTCAAATGAAAAAAAAATTGCACCATTTAATCACTTAGTGTGTGTATTAATAGTAGCATAAACGTAACATGAAAGTAGCCAATATGACTCTAAACTGAGTTATTTAATATCAATACAATACTAGTCATTAATATTTGCTATTTTTCTTTTTTTAAATACATGATAGAATGATTGATAGAATGTTGGACAAAACAGATGGATAGAAGGATAGAACGATGTACAGAGCGATGGATAGAATGATAGAAAAACGGATGGAACAATAGATAGAATAATATAACAATAGATAAAACAATAGAACTATGAATAGGAGGATAGAACAATGAATAGAATGGATAGAACGATAGAAAGATAGATAGAACAATAGAACAATAGAATGATGTATAAAATGATAGAACAGTTGATAGTATAATAGAACAATGGATAAAATGATAAAACGGTGGACAGAATGATAGAATGGTGGATAGAATAACAGATAGAACGATAGAATGATGGACAGAACAAAAGAATGTTGGATTGAAGATTGGATAGAAAGATAAAACAATGGATTGAACAACAGATAGAACAATAAAACGATTGACAGAATGATGGATAGTATGATAGAAAGATGGAAAGAACAATAGTACAATGGATAGAATGATAAAATAATGGACAGAACAATAAAACAGTTGATAGAACGATAGAACAATTGATAAAATGATAAAACGATGGACAGAATGATAGAACAGTGGATAGAATAACAGATAGAACGATAGAATGATGGATAGAACAATAGAATGTTGGATTGAAGATTGGATAGAAAGATAAAACAATGGATTGAACAATAGAACAATGGATAGGACAATAGAACGATTGAAAGAATGATGGATAGTATGATAGAAAGATGGACAGAACAAAAGTACAATGGATAGAATGATAAAATGATGGACAGAACGATAGAACAGTTGATAGAACGATAGAACAATTGATAAAATGATAAATCGAGAGACAGAATGATAGAACAGTGCATAGAATAACAGATAGAACGATAGAATGATGAATAGAACAATATAATGTTGGATTGAGGATTGGATAGAAAGATAAAACAATGGATTGAACAACAGAACAATGGATAGGACAATAGAACGATTGACAAAATTATGGATTGTATGATAGAAAGATGGACAGAACAATAGTACAATGGATAGAATGATAAAATAATGGACAGAACGATAGAACAGTTGATAGAACGATAGAACAATTGATAAAATGATAAAACAATGAATAGAATATTGGATAGAATGATAGTGATGGATAGAATAATTGAATGATGAATCGAACTATGGATAGTAAGGTAGAACAATGGATAGAACGATTGATAGAATGATGGACAGAAAAATAAAACTATGGAAAGAACAATAGAAAGAATGATAGAATGATCAACAGAACAGTTGATTGAACGATAAAACGATGGATATTATATTGATATAACAATATAATGATGGATTGAACGATGAATACAAAGATTAAACAATTGATAGAATGATGGATAGAATAATAGAATGGAGGAACTATAAATAAAACAATAGAATGATGGATTGAATGGATAGAAAGATAGAACGATGAATAGAACCATTGATAAAATGATTGATAGAACGATAGAACAATTGATGGAATGAAAGAACGATGGATAAAACAATAGAACAACTGATAGAATGATGGACAGAAAGAAACAATGGATAGAATGATTAAATGATGGATAGAATTATAGAATGATGGACAGAATTGGGAGATGGAAGATTTCTTCTCATTTGGAAGAAACAGCAGTGCACAAAGAGAAACGTTGCTCATACCTGCGTGGCTTTAAAGAGAATAGTTGAAATTCACACTTTATATACTCTGTCATGTCATCTTAAACTTGCATGGTGTTATTTTTTCAGCAGTATATATATAACAGAACTATATAATAGCCATATGTCAAGCTCAAATGAAAAAAATTGCACCATTTAATCACTTAGTGTGTGTATTAATAGTAGCATAAACGTAACATGAAAGTAGCCAATATGACTCTAAACTGAGTTATTTAATATCAATACGATACTAAGCCTTAATATTTGCTATTTTTCTTTTTTAAATATATGATAAAACAATGGATAGAAGGATAGAATGCTGTACAGAGTGATATAAAAATATAAAGATTAATAGAACAATAGATAAATTAATAAAACAATATATAAAACAAAAGAACGATAAACAGAATGATAGACTAATGGATAGAATGATAGATAGAATGATAGAAAGATGGATAAAACAATAGAACAATGGAAAGAATGATAGATAGAAGGATAGAGTGATGGATGGAACAATAGAATGAATTGAAAGATGGATAGAAGGATAGAACGATTAATAGAATGACTGATAGAATGATGGATGAAGCTAAAAAACGATAGAATGAAAGAGCGATGGATGGAACAATAGAACATTTTATAGAATGATGGATAGAATGATAGATAGATGGATTGAACAATAGAACAATGTATAGAATGATCAATAGAACATTTGATAGAATGATCGGACTATGGATAAAATGATAAAACGATGAACAGAATGATAGTAAGATGGATAAAATAATGGATAGAAAGAAAGAATGATGAATAGGACGATAAAACGATGGATTGAAGGATAGAACAGTGGACAGAATGAAAGAACGATGATCGAACAACTGATAGATTGATAAATAGAATGATGGAATAATGGACAGAACAATAGAATAATGGATTGAATGTTGGATAGAATGAAAGAACGAGAGATATAATGATGGATAGAATGATAGAAAGATGGATAGAACAATTAAACAATGGATAGAATGATAGAATGATCAACAGAGCTGTTGATAGAACAATAGAACAATGGATAAACGATAAAGTAATGGATAGAACAATGGACAGAATGATAGAATGATGGATAGAACGATAGATAGAATGATAGAACAATAGATAGACTGATAGAACGATGGATAGAATGATGGATAAAATGATAGATAGAACAATGGATAGAACGATTAATGGAATGACAGAATGATGGATGAAACAATGGACAGAATAATAGAACCAGTGGCAAAGCGGACATTTTAAAAGTGGGGGGCGGCTGTATGAGATCATAAGTTCATATTTTTATTAATCACCTGTTGCTAAATGGTCTGTCTCTAAAAGTGCGGTGGATGTCCCGTCCGGTTGCTAGGCCCCTGGATAGAACAATGGATAGAATGATAGCTAGAGCAATAGATGGATCAACAAAACGATGGAAAGAACAACAGAATGATGGACAGAGCAATGATAGAAAGATAGAATGATGGATTCAAGTTCAAGTTCTATTTATTTATATAGCACGTTTCCAACTGCCACGAGGCTGCACAAAGTGCTTCACAGAGAAAAAAATTAATGAATAAATAAACAATATGAGCAATAAAACAGTAACAGCAATAGGCACATAATAGAAAAGAACATAGAGAGTGTAACAATAAAGAGAGCAAAAAATAAATAAAATGGAAATTTTGCCTAATTAAAAGGTGCTACCACAGTTGACCACACTAAACAACATTAAGAACAGGACCGTTTTGATAGGAAGAGCGAAGTATAGAATCGAGGGTGGAAAATTTGGCCAGGGCCAGAAGTGGGTTTTCATTTTGAAATTACAGACTCCAAATTCGCTAAGGTAACAGGAGAAAAGGTAGTAAAAACAGATACAGGGATATTGCAGTTTAAGGGATCCACTGAGACCCCAGATGGGCTCAATTGCGACCTTAAAATTGTAATTTTGTCACAGAAGTAGTTCAGGAAGCTCTCACATAGAAAAGAAGAAGCATCAGATAGCACATTCACTGGAGGATTTACAACAGACTGAATAACAGCAAAAAGTGCTTTAGGTTTAGAGTGATTTGACTCAATTAAATTGGCAAAATAAGCAGCTTTTGCTTGTTTCATAGCTGACTGATAAGAAAACAAAGCACATCTGAAAAGTTGAAGAGAGATGGTAAGTCTGTTCTTTTTCCATTTACGTTCAGCCTGTATATATTTTTTGTTTTAAGGTGCGCGTCTCAAACGTTTTCCAAGGATCAGATTTTATTTTTCGTCTGCATAATTTCAGGGGTCCAGATTTGTTAGCAGCCAGTTGGCAGACCGAGTGCAGCATATCAAGATGTTGTTCAGCATCCAGTTCTGAAAAGTGGAGATCTAGGCGCGATTTGTCGTAGAAATCGGTAAAACACTGGTTAAAATCCGAGCTAAAATCGGATGAAAGATTCTTGACAGCATGGGCGTATTAGGGCAATATGCGATCTTCGGGAGGGATGGCGTAAATAGAATAGGCATGTGATTGGATATCAAAAATTCGGAGAGTACAATGTTGGCCAGCTCAATGCCAAAGGAGATCCAGTGTGTGCCCCAAGTTGTGTGTGGGTTCATGTATCCATTGTGTGATACCGAAGGCATCCAACAGATTGATGAAATTTTGAGCAAAACAGTTAGATTGAAGGATAGAATTACAGAATGATGAATGGAACTATTCATAGAATGATGGATAGAACAATAAAATTATGATAAAGTGATAGAACAATGGATGGAATGATAGAATTATGTATAGAATGACAGAATGATGAATAAAATTATAGAAAAAGGATAGAATGATAGAACCATGTATAGAGACGGACGGACGGACGGACAAACAGATAGATAGATAGATAGATAGACAGACAGACAGACAGACAGACAGACAGACAGACAGACAGACAGACAGACAGACAGACAGACAGACAGACAGATAGATAGATAGATAGATAGATAGATAGATAGATAGATAGATAGATAGATAGATAGATAGATAGATAGATAGATAGACAGACTTTTTGCATTTAACAAAAGCCTCATAAATAACCTCCCTGATGGTTGAGTAAAATGTTAATTTTGTGGAGAACTATCCCTTTACGTAAAACATTTGCAGGGGTATTACAGTTCTATACAACCTTTAAAACATAACATCTCACCTCACTTCACTCTCAGTCTTGACTTAAGAGTTTTATTTGCAGCATGAACAAGAGATGTTCCACTTCAAACTCTCGCTGAATACTAAATCAAGGACATACATTTTGACCTGAGCTTTCTTCCCTGTTCAGCTTTACGTTGAACGTTGCTTTAATTTAAGCTTCGATTTGTTCAGACATCTCAATTCTGAGAAGCACAAGGTCACATCTGTCACGACATACACAAGAAGTGATTTTTTTTCTCTGTAGATTAAGAAAAGAAACGATGAAAGCCTGAGACGACTCTCTTTCTTTCTTTCTCGTCAGCCAAGGGACCTGAGCTGCATTTAAACTCTACATTTCCATAAACGTTTATGGAGTTTCGCTACAGTGCACCATTATTAGAACAACATCTCCCTCAGACTTGGCGACACTTTGCGACGGACGGATAGATAGACGTGTGGACAGACAGACAGGACATGGACGGACGGACGAACGGACGGACAGACAGATAGATAGATAGATGGATAGAACAACAAAATGAGCGATAGAATGATGGATAAAAATAAAATAATGGATAGAATGATTAAATGATGGATAGAACGATAGAATGATAATACAAAATGATAGAACAATGAATAGAAAGATAGAAAGTTTGATAGAACAATGGATAAAACAATTGATAGAATGATTGAACGATGGATAGAATGATGGATAGAACAATAGAACGACAGATAAAATAAAACAATGGATATAATGATACAACAATACATAGAATGATGGATAGAATGATAGAACAATGGATAGAACGATTGATAGAATGACAGGTAGAACGATAGAACAATATGGGATTGGGGACAATTGGATTTTTTTTCTCCGTAGATTAAGAATAGAAACAATGAAAGCCAGAAACGATTCTTTCTTTCTGGATAGAATGATAGAACGATTGATAAAAATAAAACAATGGATAGAATGATGATAAAATGATAGAATGATGGATAGAACGATAAAATTGAGGATAGAATGATGGATAGAACAATAGAATGATGGATAAAATTATAGAACGATTAATAGTACAATAGAATAATGGATAGAACAACAGAATGATGGACAGAATGATGGATAGCACAATAGAATGGAGGATAGAATAATCAAACGATGGATAGAATGATAGAACAACTGATTGAATGAAAAACAATGTATAGACTGATGAATAGAATGTTAGAACAATGATGGTTAGAACGATAGAATGATGGGTAAAATGATGGATAGAACAATAAAACAATGAATAGAATGATTGACAATGATGGATAGAACAATAGAATGATGGATAAAATGGTGGATGGATGGATGGGTTTTGGATTTTTTTCTCTGTAGATTAAGAAAAGAATCAATGAAAGCCTAAAACGACTTTCTTTTTTTCTTTCTTAGAATGATAGACTGATTGACAGAACAATGGACAGAGCAATAGAATGATGGATAGAATGACAGAACAATGGATATAACAATAGAATGATGGATAGAATGAAAGAACAACTGATGGAATGATAGAACGGTGGATAGAATAATAGAACAACTGACAGAATGATAGAATGATGTAACGAATGACAGAAAGATGGATAGAAAGATTTAACAAAGGATAGAATGATCATAAAATGACAGAGCGATGGATAGAACAATAGAACGGAGGATAGAATGATAGAACAACTGATTGAATGAAAAAACGATGTATAGAACGATGGATAGAATGATAGAATGAATGACAGAATGACAGAATTATGGATAAAATTATAAATAGTATGATAGGATGATGGACAGAACAATGGATAGAATGACTGACAATGACGGCTAGAACAATAGAATGATGCATAGAATGATAGAAGGATGATAAAATTATAAAACGATAGAATGATGGATAGATTGATAGAACGACTGATAGAATAATACAATGATGTAACGACTTACAGAAAGATGAATAGAAAGATTTAACAAAGGATAGAATGATAGAATGATAATAAAATAACAGAATGATGGATAGAACAATAGAATGGTGAATAGAATGATAGAAGGATGGATAGAATGATAGAGCAATGATGGTTAGAACGATAGAATGATGGCTAGAATAAAATTATGAATAGAATGATGGATAGTATGATTGATAGAATGATGGAAAAATGATGGACAGAACAATAGAACAATGATAGAATGGTGGATAGATGGATGGATCTTGGAATTTTTTTCTCTGTAAATTTAGAAAGGAACAATGAAAGCCTGAAACGACTCTTTCTTTCTTTCTTTCTTTCTTTCTTTCTTTCTTTCTTTCTTTCTTTCTTTCTTTCTTTCTCTCTCTCTCTCTCTCGTCAGCCAAGGGACCTGAGCAGCATTTAAACTCTACATTTCCATAACGTTTATGGAGTTTCGCTACAATGCACCGATATTAGAACAACATCTCCCTCAGACTCGGCGACACTTTGCAATGAAATCCCTCGGGAAAGGACGTGAACCGTGCTCTGGCTCGCCTTAGTTACAGCGTGGTTTTATAGTCTCTGTGCAATTGGACGTGTTCTAAAGGTCTAATCAACACACTTTCGCTCTCTCCATGAGAGACGCGTTTAATTGGCAAATGGGCCGAGGCATTACAGCAATGCCAGATTTAATATTATCCCGTCAAACCTTACGACAGGCCAAGAATACTGATGAGCACTACAAAGAAACAAAAACGACCATGTCAATGAAAAAGTGGGAGAGATGGGCTTTTTTTCTTAATAAGCATGTAAACTGAAAAATAAAAAGTCATATGTGTACAATATGTACACATGCAGCTTGTATATGCATAATTAAACAATACAGATGAATAAGTAAACAGTAGATCTACTGTGGACAACCTACACTCACTGGCCACTTTATTAGGTACAACCGGTCTACTACTCGCTAATGCAAATTTCTAATCAGCCAATCACATGGCAGCAACTCAATGCATTTAGGCATGTAGACATGGTCAAGACGACCAGCTGCAGTTCAAACCGAGCATCAGAATGGGGAAGAAAGGTGATTTAGGTGACTTTGAACGTGGAATAGTTGTTGGTGCCAAACGGGCTGGCCTGAGTATTTCAGAAACTGCTGATCTACTGGGATTTTCACGCACAACCATCTGTAGGGTTTACAGAAAATGGTCTGAAAGTGAAAATATCCAGTGAGCGGCAGTTCTGTGGGCGCAAATGCCTTGATGATGCCAGAGGTCAGAGGAGAATGGCCAGACTGGTTTGAGCTGAGAGAAAGGCAACAGTAACTCAAATAACCACTCGTTACAACCGAGGTATGCAGAAGAGCATCTCTGAAGGCACTACACGTCCAACCTTGAAGCGGATGGGCTACAGCAGCAGAAGACCACACCGGGTGCCACTCCTGTCAGCTAAGAACAGGAAACTGAAGGCTACAATTCACACAGGCTCACCAAAATTTAACAAGATTGGAAAAACGTTGCCTGGTCTGATGATTCACAATTTCTGCTGCAACATTCGGCTGGCAGGATCAGAATTTGACATCAACAACATGAAAGCATCGATTAATCCTGCCTTGTATTGTGGTGTAATGGTGAAGGGGGATATTTTCTTGGCCCACTTTGGGTCCATTAGTACCAATTGAGCATCGTGTAAATGCCACAGCCTACCTGAGTATTGTTGCTGACCATTTCCATCCCTTTATGACCACAGTGTACCCATCTTCTGAAGGTTACTTCCAGCAGGATAACGCGCCATGTCAGAAAGCGCGAATCATTTCAAACTGATTTTTTGAACAATAGGTTCACTGTACTCAAATGGCCTCCACAGTCACCAGAGCTCAATCCTATAGAGCACATTTGTGTTGTGGTGGAACGGAGATTCGCATAATGGATGTGCAGCCGACAAATCTGCAGCAACTGTGTGATGCTATTATGTCAATATGGACCAAAATCTCTGAGGAATGTTTCCAGTATCTTGTTGAATCTATGCTACAAAGGATTAAGGCAGTTCTGAAGACAAAAGGGTGTCCAACGCAGTACTAGTAAGGTGTACCTAATAAAGTGGCCGATGAGTGTATATTAACAATACAACAATCTGTACAATAATTAAATAGATGCAAAATAGACAATGAAAGCTAAAATGGTTGAATGAATTATTGATTAATGACAAACAAAAAAAAACAATGGATAAAATTAATCATGCAATAAGTAAAAAATATGGCATTTATGACGTTGGAAAAAGGTAAGGTATTGAAGTTGGGAAAAGGTAATACTCTGCATTATATTTGCAGGGACCACAATATATTTAAAATCACAATAATATTCAATAGTGACACAATAATTGTGATGAAATTGTATTGTGGGGACTCTTATCCCTACAAGACAGTTCACTAAAACCTACAATCACAACAGGCAAATGGTTGTGAGCATTATGCACTGTACTACATGAAGACAGAATTGACAATTTTATAAAATACAGTAAGCTAAATTGGACAACACAAGCTCAATATTGCCAATCATAACATTTACATCAGCAGTAAGCATAGTCACATTTTTAATAGAGCCTGTCCAATACGGGTTACTGATCGCGATATCAGGGAGCAAAAAAAACTACAGATATCGATATATTGGACGATATTTTTAAATGCATACTATAGTACATTACCAGTCAAAAAGACACGTAACCATTTATGTGTCAAACTTTTGACTATTACTGTATATAAAATACAGAACATACATAAACAAAATAGATATGTAAACACATTTTTGCGATGATTTTCCAAATGTAAACATCTGAACTGAATAAACAATAATAATGATAAAAATAAAGAGATCTGACATGCTCTGTTTTATATTAAAATTACGACGAATCTGTCATAATTTGCGACACATCGGTACACCCCTAATGTCGATATGTTAGTGCGAATGGCAAAAAAACAGGTGACAGAATGCTAGACTGATCACTAGAATAAATGGCAGAACAAACAACAGATCACTAGAATGAATAACAAAAACGCAGATCATTAGAGCGAACAATGGAACAAATGACAGAACAAATGAACGAAGGAACTAAAGACAGATTCCAAACATCAAGAGTTGTGTTGTTTTCGCTCATTTTACATACAGTGTGGGAAATAAGTATTGAACACGTCACCATTTTTCTCAGAATACATATTTAATTTGACTTGAAATGTTCACCGGATGTTGGTAACAACCAAAGAAATCCATAAATGCAAAGAAAACAAAACTAATTAGCTTACTAATGAAGTTATGTGTAATAAAATTAAACAACACTGGGGAAAGTATTGCCACATGAAGACAGGTGTAGAAAGGCAGTGAAAGCCTAGACAGCAGCTGAAATCTCTCAGTAGTTCTTCAGCAACCCTCTGCCCTTCCCTCAGTGTAATAAATATCAGCTGCTTCAGTCCAACATGGAAGATGAAGGAAGATGAAGATGAAACCAGGGTGGACATTTCAGCAAGACAATGATTCAAAACACAGCCAAGGAAACTCTCAAATACTTTCAGAGAAAGAAAATCAAGCTGTAGAATGGCCTAGCCAATCACCTGACTTGAATCCGATATAGACAATACAAAATAAAGATTCATTTGGACAGACGAAGCCCGCAGAACCATACAGATTTTTACACACTGTTGAAGTCTGAGAAAAACTCACACCTGAGCAATGCATGTGACTTTATTCTCCATATGAGAGGCGTCTTTAAGCTGCCATCACCAAAAAAAAGCCTTTTATATAAAGTATTACAATACATTTAAGTAGTTCAGCACTTTCTCCGTGTCATTCAAATATTTTTAATTGTTTTTTTAATGTTTGGGTTTTTACCAAAATCTGGTTCAATTCCATGTCAACAGCTCCAAAATTTTTCAAATATCATTCCCAGGAAAATACATAACGTGTTCAATACTTATTTCCCTCACTGTAGTTAGTTTATACAAGCAGCAAAGCATTTTTAGATGGATGGATGGATGGATGGATGGATGGATGGATGGATGGATGGATGGATGGATGGATGGATGGATGGATGGATGGATGGATGGATGGATGGATGGATGGATGGATGGATGGATGGATGGATGGATGGATGGATAGATAGATAGATTGTCGTCCAATCCATCCTCTGCACTTCAATCACTGTCTGGTTCGACTCAGCTGCCAAAACCGATCTCAGTAGACTACAGCGAATAGTCCGGACTGCTGAACGAATCACTGGCACAACCCTTCCTACACTTCAAGAACTGTACTCTTCCAGAATGAGTAAAAGGGCTCGCAAAATCACTCTGGACCCCTCACACCCAGCACACTACCTGTTCCAACCGTTACCGTCTGGTCGGCGCTTCAGAGCACCAAGCACAAAAACAGCCAGACACAGGAAAAGTTTCTTTCCTCAGGCTGTCTACCTTATGAACAGTTAAATATTCCCCTACTGTGCAATAAATATGTGCAATACTTTCTCATACGCACTTGTACACAGCACCTTATATCAATATACAATGCAATACTTTCTACATTCGCACTTGTACACAGCACCTTATAACCTGTATATTTATAACAATCTGTACATACAACTCAACATCCAGGTTTCTTCACTAACCGCATCGGTTTAATGTTCATCATTTCTTTTTTTTCAGATTTATTTTGTGTTGTCACTTGTCACCTTCTGTAGCCAAAACAAATTCCTTGTGTGTGTGAAGCACACTTGG
This sequence comes from Danio aesculapii, assembly GCF_903798145.1. NCBI lineage: Eukaryota > Metazoa > Chordata > Actinopteri > Cypriniformes > Danionidae > Danio > Danio aesculapii. Next base: position 57,347,597 of record NC_079443.1, on the reverse strand, counting down.
CAATAAAACTGATTCTGATAGATAGATAGATAGATAGATAGATAGATAGATAGATAGATAGATAGATAGATAGATAGATAGATAGATAGATAGATAGATAGATAGATAGATAGATAGATAGATAGATAGATAGATAGATAGATAGATAGATAGATAGATAGATAGATAGATAGATAGATAGATAGATAGATAGATAGATAGATAGATAGATAGATAGATAGATAGATAGATAGATAGATAGATAGATAGATAGATAGATAGATAGATAGATAGATAGATAGATAGATAGATAGATAGATAGATAGATAGATAGATAGATAGATAGATAGATAGATAGATAGATAGAAGTATCATCAAACACAGCAGAGACAAACCTGTTGATAGCATGTAGTTTTCAGAAGTTAACGACACTCAGTGTTATATTCCCTCTCTGTCAGCCATCCAGGCCTCTCACTCTCTCCCAGCACCTTTACAACAGCAGAGTCAGAAAAAGACAACAAAAAAGAAAGTGAGTAAGAGAGAGGGAGGGAGAGAGAGAGAGAGAGAGAGAGAGAGAGAGAGAGAGAGAGAGAGAGAGAGAGAGAGGGAGAGAGAGAGAGAAGAGGCAGAGGGATTGGAGCTCTGAAGCAATTAAAGCTTCTCCATTTTGTGATTGAGTTTCCATTGTTAGGAAACTAAATCGCTCTCTCGCAGAACGCCGGTCACCTGGTGAATGTCAAGAGACAGAAACAGAGAGACACAACTGCCGTTTTGCAAAAAAAGCCTCATCAATTGTCCGGCCAGAGGAGTGTGTTTTGCCGCTGACAGGAATAAATGAAGAGTTTGATGGACGGTTCTCACAAACAGAGATGATTGAAGTACACTAGAGAAGCACGGCTTTATCTAACGCTGATGATTTATTCAGCAAAGCCTGTGTAATGTGAGCGTGTAATCCAGGTCTCCACACACTCTCAGGTTTCTATATCCTATTCAGGAAACCCTAATGACTCTCTCTCCTGCCAAACGAACGCTTAAAGCTTCATGTCCATCACTGCTATTCAAACTTAAGATGCTGACAATGAAAGTGAATCATGACAGGCTGCATAAAGACTTGACGGTTACGGCTACACGCATGCAATCAATATTTGATTTGGACATGATATGAATGCTGAGGTTATTCAGCAGTCAAAATATCAGACCTCCAAAGCCTCAGGCCATGTACTTCAATGCTCCAGGGCTTCTGGAGAAAGCAGTGCATGGTTACATTACATTAAAAATGATATGCATGCAATTAGGCATGGGACGATAATCGGTTTCATGGTTTACCGCAGTATGGAAAAGTCAAAGTTTTGAAGACACTCTGGAGTATTTTTCTTGAAATTTTAACAGATTTGTGTGTGTTGAGCATCACTTTAGACATTGTTAGCTCCTGTCAGCATTAATTGCGGGGAAAACTGGATAATTTAGAGCTTTTGTCAGCTGATTTATTCTTTCAGGTTTAAAATAATTTTTGGGGTGTATCAAAATTGGTGATAGCGTGAATCTGCTAGTGGAGTGATGATGCGTCAGTTTCTCATTATTATTCATAGTGGAGTTTTCTTATCCTATGAGAACAGCCTGCTTCTTAATTATTCATGAGAGCACGTGCTTTCCTTAGGCAAGGCAGACTTGCCAAGCTGTGAGTCCCAATGACTGGATGAGACTGCGTCCTCGAACATCACAGAGTCTTATGTGTTTGTTTTCATGATCCACAGGGTTTGTTGCATCATTTTCCCCGCGATGCTGTCCTGACCGATACAGCAAAGCTTTTGGTTTGCAGTAAGCCTTTTAGCTGTACGAGAATTGGAGAATGGCTGACTTTGTCTTTTATCAGTTGAGTTCTTTACCATTCAGACACAGTGTCTATATCTTTGCAGCTGGGTTTGCCTATTTTTAAAATCCTCCAGATTACCGGCAGCGTTAATGGTTGGAATACATAGGGCAAGAGACCTGCTGCACTGCTATCCACTGTGTCTACATTCAGACCAACACAATCTCACGGCAATTCGTAACTTTTTTTTGTGGCTAATTCGTACAATTTAATACGATTTGCTCATCCTCCAATGACGGTTGGGTTTAGGGGCGGGGTTAGGTGCCACGCCTCCTTTTTAAAATCATACCATTTCGTACGACTGAATTCGTACGAATTAGCCACTAAACTGTCAAAACGTAAAATACTTACGTTTTCTCGTGAGATCAGGCTGTTCAGACCCAGGGATTGAGGAGGAGAGAAGTCCTCCTCATTTATAGTGCTTATGTAAACACGATTATCTTTATGATGATTTAACAAATTGTGGTTATGTGTATATGAAATTATGAATAACATAAGTAGCAGGGCATTAAATCACTTACTGTTTATTTCTTTGCATTTTAACTTTGTAAACTACAAAAATCATAGGTCTCACAGTTTGTGTCTAGTTTTGTGAGCCAACTGACAGTTGTTCGCTCTCCTCTTTTTCCCCTGCTCTGCCAGCCATGCCCACTCCTCCCTCTGCCCGTGGCGCTCCACACCCTTCTTAGAGCATTCTTTGAAAAAATTCTGATAGACTTGAACTGATTTTCAGGTTCCTGTGGTATATGTATGTTTTTTACATGTTTTTATAACTATTTTATTTATCTTAGAATCCAACATCCAAGCATGCTATAGACCTGCACAGTGAAGTGGCTTACTTTATGACCAAAGACAAGATAGATATCCAAAGATGCCTTTTCAAGTTGTAAAGAAATCAGTGTTGTTGAAACTAATGAAGACAGCAGAAGTCAATGATTTACTTAAATTGTTTAGCCTGACATGTTTACAGTTCCAAAATACTTGAAATGTTTCTTAAAATAAAATATATTGTGATCAATGGGGAAAACGTTGTTGTGGAATTTAGACATTTAAAAAGTATATATTTTAGAGCAGTAATAAAATTCTGTGAAACCGTGATATTTTTATCCAAGGTTATCATACCGTTAGAATATTATACCGGCCCATGTCTAGATGCAATGCACGCCAATATTCAATAATTCAATATATTGTGATAATGAATAATAATAACAATATTGATATCATATTCAATGCAAATGTATTTGTATCAGGGCACGAAACTGCGACCAATTTGGTCGCATATGCGCCCGAAATTTAATCTATGCAACCTCATAATATATTTGTGAGTATTTTGATTTTTTTTTTCTATTAATGTGCTGAATCGGTCTTCCCTGCCACTATATTGGTTCATATTAGCTGTCAATCACTTAAGGATTTCCACTGTGAGATGACAGGAAACTTTTGTGATCGCGGAAATGCAAACGGCTGAAGAGTGAAAAGTACACAGGTTTGCAAACCCCACCTAAAGTTACAAATAATGGTGCCAATGACAGCGATCATGTGGTGAATGTCCAGCCGAGATCAATAGAGTGTTTTCGGAGAAGATGCTCGAATCTCGATGCGTTGCATTCACTGCGTGTTCAGTGCAAATGTCAGCTAAATCTAAAATCTAACACTGCACACATCATCGCCAATGAGGCTTAGCTTTTCTAAGTTTAAACTTAAACTGCGGCTCATAACAAAGAACGGAATTGCGCCAGTGGTCATCGCGAGAATCCTGCTCTGCCCTGCTCATATATTGGGTCGGCTGACTTGCCTGCTTTTCCACAAACACAGAAAAATGTAAATCAGCGCATAACAAGACTGAGCATTTAAAATGACACAAACCGAAACCAAAACTTTTTAAGAATAGTAAAAGTGACTTTTCTTACTTTCTTTTGTCCCTTTTTCTTGAGATGTACAGCTAAAGTCAGAATTATTAGCCCTCCTTTGAATTTTTATTTCTTTTTTAAACCCAAATGATGTTTAACAGAGCAAGGAAATTTTCACAGTATGTCTGATAATATTTTTTCTTCTGGAGAAAGTCTAATTTGTTTTATTTCGGCTAGAATAAAAGCAGTTTTTACTTTTTTAAAGACCATTTTAAGGTCAATATTATGGCAAAGATAAAATAAATCAGTTATTAGAAATAAGTTATTAAAACTATTATGTTTAGTAATGTGTTAAAAAAATCTGCTCTCCATTAACCAGAAATTGGGAAAAAATAAACAAGGGGACTAATAATTCAGGGGGCTTATAATTCTGACTTCAACTGTATATTATTTTCTATTTAGTTAATGATGATTGCTTTGCAGCTTTCAGCATTGAATTGAATGATTCATTATAATATTTAGTTTGTTTTGTAGCAGAAATATAATTTATTAAATTGACATGCATATAAAAACAACAGTACAAAATAAATATTTCTTACTGCAGTGCTTCATTTTTGTCTGATGCAAACCATATAGCGGATAACTTAAATTCAAACACATTCAAGACAGCATGATAATGAGAAATGTAATTTATTGTTAGTATTATTGTCATCATCGTCATCATTAACATTTTATTACTATTAGACATTCATTTTGGAATTATTGCGCAAATATCAATAAGTCATTACAGAATTAGTTAGTTGTTTCTGGTTTTTGTTAGTCCTGATTGATGTTTCCTTCAAATACAATAAATCCCTTAATATACAACTTGCAGTGATGCTCAATCATTTTTGGTGGGTACTCCTACATTTTTTCTGATGCTCCTAAATATTTGAAGTTGGGAGCACCAGTGCTACCAAGTAAAAAAGTTAATTTCAAGCCCTGTGTATGGTGCTTTTCACAATAATTTTCATTCCAAAGCAGCTTTACAAAACTTGCACATTATTATACATTTCAGTGAAAATCAGAAAAGGTAAGGAGTTGTGTATAGAGTGGACAGTACAAACATAGTTAACCTGCAGTTATACAGTATACAGTGTCCCTCCTAAAAGGAGATGTCTATGAGTATAATACATTTACAAGTCATGGTTTCCGCTACATTCATTCTTCCATGGCGGGGCGCCACACCAAATTCATCCCGCCACGGCTACATTACAGCTTCTCATTCAAAACATTTAATTTTTTTTAATAGCGGGTGATAATCGCACCAAAACGTATTAAAAGGTAAGTGAATTATAACTGCGCAAACTTTTCTGTAACAGTAGTAGTGCTGTGCGTCATTTGTTTAACCCTTTAAGGTGACATGCTGACTGGCTGACTGACAGGACGTATAGCTGTTTCACGACGTATAGCTGTTTCACTTTACTGCAAGATGCATTAATACTGCTCTGTAGGTCTATTGGAGACATTCATAAATATTCCTAGCAAATCTAATAAATGCTGGAGACATTTGGAGGTGCTAAATTGCACTTCAGCAGCGTTTATTTGAGAGCGCACAAGAAGATCTGCGCGAACTTGAAGCTGCTTATATTTGAGGGGGCGTGCAAGAAGTTTTGTGCACGAGCAGAGGAAATCAGCGAGCAAGCAAAGAGATCTGCATGCTCATAGGCTATTGCATAAATGCGATCTCGACTTGTAATTCTGCGCTCACGACATTTGTCATTGAAATAACGCCACAGGTAGTTGGTAGATCGGTAAAAAAGGCCTGCCGCCACAGCTGGAAAAAATCCTAGAGGAAACACTGCAAGTGTATTTGTGTCATATCACTCCATTATCATTAATCACCCCGTATATCTAAAAAATAATAATAATAATAATGTGCTGAAGTGTGGTTCACACAGGTGAGTGGGCTTGACAAACCACCTGTAGAAACTTTCTTCTGTCTATGAAAAAAAAATCTGCTGAAGTGTGGTTCACACAGGTGAGTGGGCTTGACAAACCACCTGTAGAAACTTTCTTCTGTCTATGAAAAAAAAATCTGCTGAAGTGTGGTTCACACAGGTGAGTGGGCTTGACAAACCACCTGTAGAAACTTTCTTCTGTCTATAAAAAAAAAATCTCCACCTTCCTTACTCTTGCACTTAAGGCCCAATCCCAGTTCTATTTTTGTACCCCTACCCCTTCCCATTGGCCCTTAAAACAGAGTGTGAAGGGCTTCAAAATTTAACCCTAAGAATTGGTACAGCACTACAGCACCTGCACACGTCATCATATGTCATCGCGATCTCTTGCTTCATATGAGATCAGACGATCGTGACTGCTGTAGTTATTCCATTTGTGTTATTTTTTGGTATTTATCTTCAGGAAGTGACTGAAGGCATATATTATGTTATCATAATGATATAATATGGCAATAAGATCGTAACTGTACTGTGTATTTACACCGTGGCCATATTCATCTATGCAAACACACGAAAACAACATCAACATTACAGCACACACTGTAAAAAGCCCATTCCCAGACTTTTCTGACAGGGTATTCGAGTTTCATCGAGAGTCAGAAGGTTGTGGGACTGCTATACAGTACAGGAGTTATGATTATGGATTAAAGATATATTGAAGTATATCTATAATCTATTTTATCGTTTTTTTTTAAAGCATGACGGTAAAATATGAACGCGGTTATGAATATATTAAAAACATGTGTTTGCTTGTTGCAAAAATTCATAATAATGACAAAAAAATACTAATTTGTGGACCTCCTGACTTCCGGGTGCAAACTATCCTGCTGTTGTGACTGGTTTATTCTGGGAAATTTAGTTTCTAGTGTATTCTTACCCTTCAGTTTCGAGTGTGGTCCTGAAAAATCTTAGTTCGAAGGGCTATCTACCCCTTCCCCTCAGCCCTACGCCTTCAAGCTAAAGAGAATTGGGACACCCCTACCCCAAAACTCACAAAACAAGGGGTAGGGGTAAGGGGAAGGGCTAAGGGGTAGAACTGGGATTGTGCCTAAGTCTCTGAGCACTAGCAGTTCCTATTAGTTCATATTAATATGGCCTATAATATGCTGAAATACTGATTAATAAATGATGTGGCAATATTTATAAGCCTATCATTTATTAACACTGTGCAATAAGGCTACAATAATTAATAATCAAACATGATAAAAACTACAAAAGCTTTTATTAATCTTAGCTGGTGTTAATTTCTTAGTTAATGCCTAATGGTACGTTAACATTGAAGTTGTAATCTGAATACAAGTTGTAACTCCTTCGGTGAAGTCTTAAAATGTGGACTTTTTTTTATTCGATGTATGAAGGCTGGACCAGCCTGATCTCATGAGAAAACGTAAGCATTTTACGTTTTGTCAGTTGAGTGGCTAATTCGTACAAATTCAGTCGTACGAAATTGTACGATTTTAAAAAGGAGGCGTGGCACCTAACCCCACCCCTAAACCAAACCGTCATTGGGGGATGAGCAAATCGTACGAAAATGTACGAATTAGATCGTACGAATTCATACGAATTAGCCACTAAATCAAAAAGTTACGAATTGCCATGAGATTGTGTTGGCTGGACATATAGTAGCTCCTCCTCCCCTTTTTAAAAACAGCCAAAAGCATTTTGTTTTGGCTGCCAGTGAGAGTGGTCGAGCTCAAGCACATCAATGGAAAAGCAAATGGGATGCGTCTTGAAGGGGGCGAGGCATTTCAGATACTAGAGTGCATTTTATTGATTTAAACCATTGTTTTAGAACAGTCTGTGAATATAACCAGATTTTAATGGTATAAATTAATTAGGTTTTTTTTTATAATCCCACTTGATAAAAACCGTCTGCAGAAACACTTTGATTGACATTCTCCCTTTGTGCGTGTCATCAGAGGAGGAAAGCCCCACCCATTAAAGACCATCTCTCCCTCATTAGCATAAGAAGTTAGTCCTGTTTTTGAATCTGCCACTATGCTAACACACAGGCACTTGAAGCTCATTTGAATTTAAAGTGACAGTCACCAAAACAGCACAAATAAGATCAAAGCCTAAAAGGGTCAGTTTCAAATAGTTTAAAACATTATTTGTGTGGTATTTTGAGCTGAAACTTTACACACGCACTCTAGGGACATGTTTTACATCTTGTGAAATAATTGGTCCCCTTTAAACACAGTAAATTAAAACAGCAGATAATCAACAGCCTTGAAAAGCTGGCATCAATTAATCCCAACCTTCTCCGCCACAATGCACACTGAGGTGTCATAATCGCATGCTATTTTAATATACCCAGATTCCAATTAACCCATCACGTGACAGCCACGAGCAACACAATCACCACATGTGCAAATGAAGCTGCTAAAAACATCACACTTGTTTCCAAGCAGGATTCATCAGCTGATGCTGGCGGGAGTATAGTATCAGTGTCACTATGGATACATTCATGCATTATGATTTTAACAAATGCATAACCTAATTCACATGACAATACTCACATATGCTGCCTGATGCACGTTTATGAAATATGATTCACAAACACTCATTCATTCATTTTCTTTTTGGCTTAGTCACTTCATTAATCAGGGGTCACCACAGCGGAATGAACCGCCAACCTATCCAGCATATGCTATTCAGCAGATGCCTTTCCAGCCACAATCCAACACTGGGAAACACCCACACACTAGGGATGCTCAAAATAATCGATTAACCGTTAACCGAAAGGGTGCGTTTGTAACCGATTAATGCTATCAGTTAAACGATTAAAAATAATTATTTTATATATTTTTAGTTTGGCTGCATAAGGGGCCGATTGAATGCGCCTTTGCGTTAAGAGGGGCATCTTTTGCACGCGGCTCATCCCAGAGCAGCAGTTTGTGTTTTCAAGACAACTACAGAGAACTTTTAAAGAGCATGGTTTCCGCTACATTCATTCTTCCATGGCGGGGACCAAAATGCATCTCGCCACGGCTACATTACCCATTCAAAACATTCAGTTATTGTTGTTGTTTTTAATAGCGGATTATAATCGCACCAAAACGTATTAAAAGGTAAGTGGATTATAACAGCGCAAACTTTTCTGTAACAGTATAGTGCTGTGCGCTATCTGTTTAATTCTTTGGCGTTACGTGCTGACTGACTGACTGACTGACTGACTGACTGACTGACTGACTGACTGACTGACTGACAGGTGCGCGATGCGTGAGGCCAGCAAACACAACGAAGCGTTTAGTTAAGATGAACACAGTTTCTATAGTTATACTTTATTTATAGATAAAGTATGAGTCTGCATATAATCACTCTATCTTGCTGGAGTTTATAGCCGTTTCACTTTACTTCAGGATGCATTAACACCGCTCTGAAGGTCTAATGGCTGTTTTAAGTGATCCAGAGCTGTATGAATTTACAAATCTTGAATATCACAATAGTATTAAATATTACAACTGTAACAACACAGACAACAACACTTATGCACAATCGATACCCAGCTGATTCAGTCGTTTCATGAGAGGACCGCGCTTCTTCTCTTCTTTTTTCCTTGTCAACATATAAAGGCAGGTGCGCCTCGCGTTTTTGGAATGAAAAAAGCTTGTTAGCTGTGGTCGGCCCCTTGTTCAACTGCAAGACATACTTAACTAGCGGGACGATAACTTATAACCCGTGGCTACAGACAAATTTGCCAAAGAAGCAAAATGGAAGAAGAATATTGCTGTTTGAAACAGACGTGTTGATACCAAACCATCGCTGATGTTGACCTGGATCTGCGTCATAAACGCAACAAATAGGCTTTACATTTTATTTTACAGCATATAAAGCATGTATGCACATTAATGCAATATCATATTTAAACAACAAAACTGTTTACAAAAAGTCAACATATGCGCGCGTGTTGTTGTCTTTTCATCACGCAGCGCGCGCACTTGAACCGCGAGGGAGAGAGAGGAAACCAAGACATAATCTTTAAAATAATGATTTCTATTAAAAATGTAAAAAGGTTTTGTGATTATAATAATAATAACAGCGGGGCATTAAATAAATGCATATTTTCCATGGAGCGAGCGATTTGAGGAAGTCTGCTATTTTTATTTGACGGAAGACAAAAATATGATTGGAAAAAAACAGCCTATGCCGGTTATTAAAAATAATCAGTCAGTGTTTTCGATTTGTAATATAAATTAATTATTTAAGTGGAAAATAATTTAGGGCAGTCCTATTTATTTTATTCATTTTATTTAGTTTATTCTGCTCTTCTGTGCTAAACACTGAAGGTGCGTGAAAATGCTCTGTTGTATTATTCTATTATTAATATGCTAGCATATAAAAATAAATCTGTATTTTAAAATGCAATATTTAATGTGTCAGACACAAAATAGACACGTCAATTTGTTTAATATAAAATTAATAGTAATCTGACCAGTTAACCGTTAATAACCGATTAATGAGCGACGGTTGTCGGTTAGCAAAATTAACCGAAATGAGCATCCCTACCACACACTAAAGCCAATTCAGTTTATTCAATTCACCTCTAGCGCATGTTTTTGGACTTGTGGGGGAAACCAGAGCACCTGAGGAAACCCACGCCAACATGGGGAGAACATGCAAACTCCACACAGAAATGCCAAGTGACCCAGCGGGGGCTCAAACCAGCGACCTTCTTGCTGTGAGGCGATTGAGCTACCCACTGCGCCACCGTGATGCCACACACAGCTCACACAATCTTAAACGTTTTAACAGTTAATAATTGAATAAGATGGAATTAATGAGTGCATTACAAAATCATGAATACACGAGCTAATTTACATTCACAGATTAATAAATGCATATAAGGAAACAAATGTTTATCAAGCACATTCATAAAATATGATTCATATTCAAAACACGATTTACATACACAGTTCAAGGTTTACATTTTGGAACTGATTAGTAGGCAATTTGTCAGAGTATAACAGCATACTGCAGGGGTTTTCAAACTGTGGAGCGCGCCCCACCAGGGGGGCGCCAGCACCTATTAAGGGGGCGCGAGACATTGAGGCATGCACTCCAGTAAATTATGATGACGATTTTTATGCATTCACTAGAGGGAATATGCTAAACGTTAGCTCCACAGCTAACTATCGGGCACCTGTAGAGTTAATGCGTTCCAGTTAAATATACACGAATAAAATGGAGCGGGTGCTTTTTAAAATTAATGACGGTGAATGAATGAAAGTCAAACCGGTGAGCGTCTGAAAAAGTGCCCTTCTGAATCAAATCAGCAGGATGCCCTTCTGGATCTTTCACTTATTTTGAGGAATACTATGTTTACATGGACATCTGTAATCGAGTTATTTGCCTTAATAAGACAATAATATAGTTAAGGTGTTATGTGAAGTGCTTTTTGAATGTTGCGTCACCAGGCTATTCACGTTTCCTGTAGAGTCTCATGTAATTTTGGGTGTTTTATCCTTAATTTTTCGACTTACTGCAGTTCGTTTCAAGTTTCACTTTCAATCATGAATATTTCATTCATGCCACGGTGACAAAACTGGGGTAATAGATGCGAATATACAGTAAGGACTGGTGGAAGAGTGTTGTTTTAATGGAAAGCCAAATGGAAAAAAAAAAAACTCTACATTTCGTGATGTATGTGCGTGTGTCCACGTCTTAATTCCATTACTGTATAGTTCGATTATAACTTTAGTCGCATTAAGGTCATAAAAAAAAAAAAAAAAAAAAAAAAAAAAAAAAAAAAAAAAATCGCTGTTTACATGGTAGACTCTAATCAGAGTATTGTCTTAATCTTATTATAATCGTATTATAATTAATAGACGACACAACTTCTACATAACATCTGATTGCGTTTACAGATATCCTACAGATAGATTTTTGGCTCAAAGACATTTAAGCCTGTTAGTTTCAGTGCTGTATTTTGATAGATTTGGCAAAGGCTTCAGCTATTCTAATGTCAGCTGGTATCAGCCTCAGTTTTGCAACTTGACTTGTGTGGCGTCTACATATCGATGTTTGGATGACAGCAAGAGCGAGATGAGATCAGACCTCAGATTCGATGTGTGGCCGCACGTCACAGTTACTTTACTGCAATTTTCGAATATTGGCTCATCTAAATTAACTTTTCATGCGATTAAAAGACGAAATATTGCCAGACAGATGAAGAAACTTTCGGTCTTGGAAGAGAGCGGCTTCAGTGACAAAAGACGCACACACACAGGATACACTCTTGTAGGCCTATTCATTATTGATTTTTTTAACATTAAACGCATAATAATCAAGTGCAAAAAAGAAGAGCTGAACTTGGCAAAAAGTGATTACAGCGGTTGCCGCCATGGTTGCTTTGTTTCTCTGCAGTTGGCTTTTCAGCGCTAAATCACCTTTGTTTTTAATAAAAAAATAAGATTATTTATTAATAAACATTGTGAGATGAACGTGATTTTTTTAAAATAAGAGTAGGCCTATGCGTTGTGTATTTATGGCTATTAATCTTATCGACCCGCGACCCACCCATAGTTAAACATCAAGTACAGCCTGACCGCGGATTAACACCAGGACTCGTGATATGATAGGGTTGGAAAGAATCACGCATAACAGGGTTTAATGCGTCCCCAATATGTAATGCCAATGAGAGTGACTCCATAAGGTAACGTACACTGCACACACTTTGTGTAATGTTTAAAGTCGTGGTCGTATGTCAGGATAACTAGTCCTAAATGTCCTTGCTTAACATTAATAGATAAGGTCTGGATTTGCAGGGTTATCAACAATGTGTGTATATTTTTGGCTTGGAAAAGCCTTCTGTTAAAGATTTTTGTGTTCATCCTTGCTACAGGCAAAAAAAAAACAAATAAAAACAAACTTAATTGAAACCAAATCTATGAAGTATCTGTACTCGGTATCAGCGAGTACACAAATGAAAATACTCGTACTTGTATCCGTTTGTAAAAAAGTGGTATCAGTGCATCCCAAGTTGTGAGTATTTTCATGCATAACAACCTATAAATACTATACCAAGAAAAAGATACAATTGAAACAGCTTTCAAGTACAGTAACTGAAAGATAAAAATAATTCAATAAAACGAATTGTTGTTAAAGTTACAAATTAGGGCTGTGCAATTAATCACACACAAAAAAAAAAAATCGCGATTTAAGCACATGCAATTTCTAAACCGCATAAGGCTGCGATTTTATCTGTTAATTTATTTAGATTCTCATAGGGGTGGGCGGTACTCTGGTGTCATAGTCATCACCGGTGTGACATTGCGCCACGACATGGATTTTTTCTAATACCGTCAATACCGTAATAAATCAATTATGCGCCTTGAACAGCTGCATTTACATCAATAACAGCTAATTCTAAATTATAAGGCATTCAATTTTCTTCAAACGTTCAGTTGTGGTCTGAATACATGTCCTTATACTACAGGGCTCGAAATTGCAACCATTTTGGTCACATAAGCGCCCGAAATTTAATCTATGCGCCCTCATAATATATTTGGGAGCATTTGTGTGTCTGAATATAATGGTTGTAGTGCAATCTGATTTGATTTTCTCTAAAAACTTGCTGAATCGCTCTACCCTGCTGCTGTATTGGTTCATAGCTGTCAGTCACTCAACGCTTCCCGCTGTCAGATAACAGGGAGCTTTTGTTACTGTAGGAAATGCAAACGGCTGAAGAGTGAAAAGTGCACAGGTTTGCAAACCTCACCTAAAGTTATAATAATAATAATGGCGCAGATGACAGCGATCATGACATGAGGTAAATGTTGATCCACCAGCTGAGATCAATCGAGTGTTTTCGGAGAAGGTGCCCGAATCTCGATGCGTTGCATTCACCGCGTGTTCAGTGCAAATGTCCGCTAAATATAAAATCTAACACTGTACACATCATCGCCAAAGAAACTCACCTTTACTAAGTTTACACTGAAACTACAGCTCATAACAAAGAGCGGAATTGCGCTGGTGGTCATCATGAGAATCCTGCTCTGTCTGCTCATAAATTGGTGCGGCTGACTCGCCTGCTTTATTCCACCAACACAGAGAAATGAAGATCAGCTCATAACGAGACTGAGCATTTAAAATGACCCAAACCAAAACTTTTAAAGAGTGATAGAAGTGAGACTTTCTTTTGTCCGTTCTTCCTTGAGATGTATATTATTTTGCTATTGAAAGTAATACCATGATATTATACCGTCACCGTTCAAAAGATGAAAAATACCGTGATATTAATTTTAGGTCATATCGCCCACCCCTAGATTCTTATACAGAATACGTTCTTGTGCACATGATTTTAATATGTTAACCAATCAGAGCTGACCAGCGCACCGGGCAATCACAGCTAAGCTGAGCAAGAGAAAGATGTTAACCAGCTCACTCCACACACCACAAAGTTGGGCAGGAGAATCGAATAGGAAAGCGGCAGGAAAGAACATAAAATATTATGGATGCAGGTCAAAATAAACATGATTTGCTGCCAAAGAGAAATTCAATGTCAGTCATTTGGGAGTATTTGCATTCAGGAGAGAGGATGTGTCACAGAGCAAGGTAATAAGCAAGACTTGTGAAATGATTATTCCAACGAACTGGAGCAATACTACAAATCTGTTCCAACACTTAAAACAGCGTCATAAAAAACTGCATGATCATGCATGTCGACAAAGTTCATCGAAACAAACAAAAGCACACATCATTTCACACGATTTGCTATTGCCAAAATGTATGAGAAATGTAAGGTGGGCGTTGAACACAAGCTCAAGCAGGTGAAATACTTCGCCATGATCACAGTGTATGTGGTCCAGCAGAACGATGTAGCTGTACATGAGTTGAACGGTCCACTACATTAATGACAACTTTGAAATGAAAAGTCGATGTTCGCAAACAGCATTTCTCCCAGAAGGTCAAACTGGAGAAAATTTATCTGAAGGTTTAAAAGGAGCTTTAGCATCATGGGGACTTTGTGAAGAGCAACAAGTGTCTATCACCACATTATTTTATGTTGTCTGTTTTAAAGACAATTTTACTACAGTTTTGTTTTGTTTAAACTTAATACTATATTATTTCATTGTGAAATGTTTTGTTTTGCACTGAATAAATTTAGGGCCCTATCATACACCCATTGCAATGCGGCGCGACGCAATTGTTGTTTGCTAGTTTCAGCAGGGCGCAAGAGTCGTTTTGAAGTTTTGCAGCACGCTGTTTAAATAGCAAATGCATTTGCGCTCATATGTGCGCCCATAGGCATTCTGGTCTAAAAAAGGAGGCGTGTTGAGGCGCATTGCTGGTGTGTTGCTATTTTGAGGAACTATAATAGACCGCACAATAGACCAGATCAAAGATGGTCTAAAGTCCAGTGAATACCGAGTGCGTTAGTTGTGCGCCTTGCTTAAACATTGCTTCATGCAGACAGGGTTTACAGCAACACGCAAATATCTTTACAAATGAAAAAAAATTAAAGGAATAAAATATTACAAAAATGATTATTTTCTAGCCTACATAAATATAAAAACCACTGCCTTCATGCCTTCTTCATCTCGGGGGTTGCTTTTTTAATTTATTCATGACAATTTGCTTTTGTATAATGTTATTATTATTAGCAGTATTAGTTATTATGTGAAGTTTATTGATAAACTAATTTCGAGAGGATCACGTGCTTTTGATTGCTAGCGGCTGGATCCGCATTTTCCAATTCTCAATGCACCAATCAGACGACTCTTAAGCTACTACAAATACCCTGGGTTACATTCCACCGCTATCTTCGTTTTGAAGAATCCCCCCTTCCACCCCTACTCCTCCTCCTTCCTAGATGGGTGACACGGTAGCCCAGTGCTTAGCACTGTTGCCTCACAGCAAGAACGTCTCTGGTTCCAGGCTTTACCAAACCAGCAGACGTTTCTGTGCGGAGTTTGCATTTTCTCTCCGTGTTCACGTGGGTTTCCCCCGGGTTCCCCGGTTTCCTCCCACCGTCCAAAAACATGCAACTTAAGTTAATTGACTAATCCAAATTGGCACCATAAACATGCTTCTAGTAAGTAGTTATCTCTTAAGAGCAATCACTATCTGTTCATTAGCTACTACAGCAGGGGAGTTCTCGAGATCTACCTGAACTCAAACTCCCCTCTCGCCTTGCAACGGGAGGGAGCCCAGGGCTCGAGGATCTTATGAGCTCAGGGCTCTCTCCTGGGACAGCATGCCAAACAAGCTTATCATCAGCTAAGTGTGAACTCTTGAAATTCATATTTATATTTGTTTTATTAAAAACAAGCATGTGTATTTGGATATAACTCAGTTTTTTGAGCACACGTCGTTATTATTGTTCATTTATTTGTTTGCTAGAAATTAGAACTGAATCTAGAAATAGTTTTGAAACAAATCTCTGTGCTTAATAAACGAAATTAATTATGTATAGGCTAATGGATGTCTGTGCGTACAACACGTTTCCCTATCCATGAGAGTGAAAGTGAAAGTAAATAATGAGGAGGCTCATCTCTCATTCTCGCGCTGTAGATGCTCTGTTTAACTGTTTTCTCTCTAGTGAAGTGTTCAGTTTTTACGCTTACAAAGTCCGCCATGTGAATAGCAAATGCACCGCAACTGACTCTTAAAGGAAATGGGAGATGAGACTCTGATTGGTTTATTCTCAAAACACACCAATAACTCATTAAGAGAATAAGCTCAACCCTGTTAGACCAAGCGCCACTGCGCAAAGCGGATTTTTCCGTCCTTAAAATAGCAAAAGTGGATTCAGACACGCCCTTAATGCTTTTGCGCCCTGCACTTTGGACTTTGTGCATGGATTGTCAAAATAGAGCCCAAAGAGTGTATGTATGTATTAGGCATGGGACGATCACCGTTTTCAAGGTATACCGCAGTTTGGAAACGTCGAGGTTTTAAAACCGCCAACATTTTCTGTAATACCGTTCCTAAGTTATGTGTAAGAATTTTGATTAACTTTTTTTGTTTGTTTTGTTTTTTTAGGACAACAGTATCTCCAGCAGAAAAGATCTCCAAAGATGGCATTTGAAAATTGTAAAGAAATCAGTGATTTTGAAACGAATGAAGACAGCAGAAGTCAATGATTCAGTTGAATTATTTAGCCTGACATGTTTACTGCTCCAAAATACGTTTACAAAATAAAATATATTGTTTTCAAAAGAGAAAAAAGTTTTAGTTTTTTTACCCAGATATTTAAAAAGAGCAGTAATTTCAATACCATGATACTGTGATATTTTTACCCAAGGTTATCATACCATCAGAATCTTATACCGGCCCATGCCTAGTATGTATGTACTTTGAAAAAGCAAAAACAGTTGCCAAAATCACAAATAAAATCTCAATCGCAATATTCGTTCAAAAAATAATAATTCACAATATGATTATTTTGTCCATATTGCACAGCCCTATTACAAATGGTACAATTTTTATGCCTGAATGCTTTTAAGTTCATTATACAATCACAGACATCAAAACATATGCAAATTATGAATTATAATACAAACGTAACATTGCATATCCTGTGATGTGACTATTGCGAATGATCACATTGCGATATCGAAGCTGTTACAATATATTGTGCAGCTTAGACCACCTCTTTCAGGCGGACTTGGGTACTGTTTGCGGGTGTGCACCCGAGTTCAGAAGGCATCGTTCACAATAGCTAAATGTACCGAACTCTAATGTCAAACAAACCCGGGTGTGGACCAAAAAGGCTAGTGTGAAAGCACCCTAAAAAATAATATCAACATCTTCTGAGTCAATAAAATGAGATGATTTCCAGTGCAGCTAAATTGGACTGCATGACTCACGTTGTGTCTGTGTGTCATTCATGGTGAAATGACTCACAGTACGAGCCACACTAATGCAGTAAACACAACAAAAATCAACTGTGATAGTCTGCCGCTTTTCATTCTGATCAGCGCAAATCTGGTCACCATTAAAAGCAATACCGTCAATGACATTGGAAGTATTTAAAATACTTAAGAGAATGCGAATGTGTGAATATAATTATTTTGGGAGTTGTGTAATCCCTCAGCAGCCCACCTCAGGAGAGCTCATCTGAGCTAATAAACATCACTTAAGTTGAAGAGAGCTCACCCTTTTCATTTAGCATGCACAAGATGCAGCTGCGCCTTTAGCACAAACACTCAATGAACAGGGGAATACACAGACAAGAGACTGGAGGCTGTGTTCTGAACGGAATAATAGTATTCATGGCTATACACTAGGATCTTTTATGAGCGTTTCCAAGTACAAAGAATTAGGAAGCATAGAAAAAAAATTAGGTGCACATACAATTAGGCCTGTCACAATTAGTTTTTTTGTTGTATGATATATTGCACCAAAATATATTGCGATAAACAATATTATTGCACTTTTAAGACCATTTTATGCCACTCATTATATGATGCCAGAATGACAAGATAATATCCCAATGCATAATGTACACTCTTTCAAAGAACAAATCATATTTCATTCTTAAGGTGCAGTAGGTGATCTGCCTAAATGCTAACCAGTAGGGCCGATCGATTATGGGAAAACTCACAATTATTTTGGTCATAATTGTAATCACGATTATTCAAAAGGATATACAGTTGAAGTCAAAATTATTTGCCCTCCTGTGAATTTCTTTTTTTTTATATATATATATAATTATTTCCCAAATAATGTTTAACAGAGGAATTTTCCGCAGTATTTCCTATAATATTTTTTCTTCTGGAGAAAGGCTTATTTGTTTCATTTCGGATAGAATAAAAGCAGATTTAAATATTTTTAAACTATTTTAAGGTCAATATTATTAGCCCCTTAAGCAATATATTTTTTTAATTAAAGATGTTAAAGACTGGATGGCCAACAATTTTTTTCTCTTAAACCCAGACAAAACAGAATTATTACTTATTGGGCCTAAATCCTGTACACAGCAGATCCCGCAACTCGATCTGCAATTAGAGGGATACAAAGTTAGCGTTAGCTCTACTATAAAAGATCTGGGTTTCATATTAGACAGCAATTTAACTTTTAAAAATCATATATCCCATGTCACAAAAACTGCTTTCTTTTATCTGAGAAATATCGCTAAGTTACGAAGTATGCTATCCATCTCAGATGCAGAAAAGCTAGTCCATGCTTTTATGACTTCTAGGCTGGACTACTGTAATGCACTGTTTGCTGGCTGCCCAGCATCCTCTATTAACAAACTTCAGCTAGTACAAAATGCAGATGCAGTTCTTATCAGGTCTAGAAAATATGATTATATCACCTAAATTTTATCCTCCTTACACTGGCTGCCTGTTAAGTTTCATATTGAATTTAAAATATTACTTCTTACATATAAAGCTTTAAATAATCTAGCTCCTGTTTATCTAACCAACCTTCTGTCTCGCTACAATCCAACTCGCTCTTTAAGATCTCAAAACTCAGGACTTTTAGTAGTACCTAGAACAGCAAATTCGAGTAAAGGAGGTCGAGCCTTCTCATTTATAGCTCCTAAACACTGGAATACACTTCCTGACAATGTCCGAGGCTCAGACACACTCTTGCAGTTTAAAACTAGATTAAAGACCTATCTGTTTAGAAAAGCATACACTCAGTGCATTACTTAGAAGTATGATACATGAATTCGCTCCACACAGGTTTTTGCGACTTGTTTATATACACTATGAACAGCAGCTACGCTAATTATTCCCTTTATTCTCTATTTCCACCTGGGGATACTCTTCCTGAGGCCCTCAGAGACTATGCAGTGCCACTGATTCGATCCAAGACCAACGACGAGATGATCCCAAGGTTTCCATAATCCTGGACCAGGCCGTATTCTGAGCAGCTGCTGTGGTGTTCATGGAGGAGTGGAGAGCATGAGACTGATTCCTGTAATGCTCCAGGGACAGACGAGTCTTCGCTGAGGTCCAGCTTCTCCAGCCTCCAGCGCCTAGACTGCATCTCTGCACAAGACGTTTGGCCACAGGGGAAATGGTCGTACTCAACTGAGCCTGGTTTCTCCCGAGGTTTTTTAATCCTTCACTTTCGCCAAATGGTGAAGTTTTTTCCTCGCTGCTGGCTTGCATGGTTTGGGACTTGTGGAGCTGCGCATCGTTGGATTTGCTCTTCAGTGTTTGGACTCTCAGTAGTGAGTGATTATTAAACCACACTGAACTGAGCTAAACTGAACTTAAACTCTGAAACTGAACTGACACTGTTTCAATTTACTATAATCTTCTATGTGAATCTGCTTTGACACAATCTACATTGTAAAAGTGCTATAGAAATAAAGGTGAATTGAATTGAATTATTGTGACAGGCCTATATAAGATATCATTTGTAGCCATTAGCAAACTGCAATCAAGTCTGCTGTTGACTGTATTATAAATTGACAGGTATACTCATTGACTGTATAAGAATTTTGTTTACCCTACTTTGTGTTCTATTTTATCCTTCAATATGAGATGCATTAAAGAAAAATGTAGAATGAACTTCAATTCAATTCTGACTTTAAATAGATGAATCACAAACATTAGAAAATGCAATCAATCAAATGAACTGCTTGCTGTTTTATAATATTCAGATGATGCTTAGTTACATTTTTATTGTAAAAAAGAATTAAATTACATTTTATTAGAAAAAAATGGTTTGAGAAAAAAAATGCAGAAGTTTTATTATATTAATAGTACACTTAACTATTTTATATATAAAATGCACATTATATGCATATGCACAACTAAACACCAAAGAAATAGTACTACTGTGTTAATGTAAAAAAAAAAGTAACTGACAAGTTCATCGTCCAGCAGGGGGCAAAATAAAATCACTCCAAAATCTTCACTGATGTTGTGCATATTCAGTTCAATAATGTGGTCTGAGGCTCAAAAAATGATCAATAATAATATCTCACAGTTATAAGAAAATGTACTCATCTTTGCCTTTGTCTATCCTAACCAAGAAGAATATGTACAGGGTTCTGCAAGTTTCAAGACAAATTGAAGACATTTTAAGAATATTATGAATCAAGTATCAAACTTTAAATGGCTAAATGTAACGATTTTTTTTATGGCCTGGTTGAGCCAGCAAAACAGTCTTTTACTTAGCCCATAAAAAAAAATAATTATATATATATATATATATTAATCTGGGGTCACCACAGAGGAATAAACCACCAACTTATCCAGCATATGTTTTACGCAGCGAATGCCCTTCCAGCTGCAAGCCATCTCTGGGGAACATATATATATATATATATATATATATATATATATATATATATATATATATATATATATATATATATATATATATATATATATATATATATATATATATATATATATAAAACAAATACATATATATATACACTTATACATACAGTTGAAGTCAGAATTATTAGCCCCCCTTTGATTTTTTTATTTCTTTTTTTAAATATTTCCCAAATAATGTTTAACAGAGTAAGGAAATTTTCACAGTATTTCTGATAATTTTTTTTTTTTTGGAGAAAGTCTTATTTGTTTTATTTCAGCTAGAATAAAAGCAGTTTTTAATTTTTTAAAAGCCATTTTAAGGTACAAAATTATTAGCCCCTTTAAGCTATTTTTTTTCAATAGTCTTCAGAACAAATCATCATTGTAGAATAACTTGCCTAATTACCCTAACTTGCCTAGTTAACCTAATTAACATAGTTTAAATGTCACTTTAAGCTAGAAGTGTCTTGAAAAATATCTAGTCAAATATTATGTACTGTCATCATGGCAAAGATAAAATAAATCAGTTATTAGAAATGAGTTATTAAAACTATTATGATTAGACATGTGTTGAAAAAATCTTTTCTGTTAAAGAGAAATTGTGGGAATAAACCGGGGGGCTAATAATTCTGACTTCAACTGTATATGTACATTTACTTCCTTTTCAACCACATCATAATAAAACCATTTTGTTAACAGCTTCGCATACTGATGAAACAAGACTTCATTTAATCAACAGCCGATGAAGAGTTTTGGAGTGCAGTGACTTTTAATAAGAAATACTTAAATGCACTATAACAATTCCAGTGCAATTTTTTGCCACATTTTAAATAATGTGTTAAAACACACAAATCCTACTTGTATACACATTTTTTACAACATTCATTTCCTTTAAAAAAAAAAAACAAAAAGCTTTAAAAATATAACTAAACTAAATATAAATAAATTTACATGGACATAGAAAAAAATATTTCCCAGTGACGGGTTGCAGCTGGAAGGGCATCTGCTGCGTAAAACATATGCTGGCTAAGTTGGCAATTCATTCCACTATGGTGACCCCAGATTAATAATGAATGAATGAATGAATGAATGAATGAATGAATGAATGAATATTAAATAATTAAGGACCAATCAATTAAAATGATTTAAGACCAACAAAAAATTCTTTCAGCGAATTTAGGACTTTTAAGGCCTACATTTTTAGATTTAAAAAGTAAGACACTTTAAGACTCCATGGACACCCTATTTTTAATCAATTTATTTATATTGATAATTAAATTTGACATTCATAAATGTAAATTTACACTAAAAAAATGACATTTGCTGCTGTACAAACTACTTATTTAAAATTAGATGACTTGAAACAACAAAATTCTTAAGGTTTTTGGCGACAACTTATTTGTTTTATGTTCAATCCACGTAAATTTGTCGAAACAATTGAGTTAACTTAATCTGTGTTGGGGCAACATGAAGGAATTGTGCGGAAACCTCAATTTTTTACTGAAATATGCTTATATATTACTAGTATCAGAAACTCTTTAAACAAAAAGTCTTAAGCAAAAATTGAGTTTGTGAATTATATATTGTATTTATTTATTTACTATACGTACATTCAGGGCTGGACTGGGACAAAAAAAATCGGCCCTGGCATTTTGGGACAGAGCGGCCCACTACATTCAAACCAAAAAGTACATCGGCCCAGCGGGAAACTGCCCGGTCTCCCAGATGGCCAGTCTGCCCCTGCGTACATTCTGTATATCTGTATTTTGTGTACTTACCTCCCCCCTACCATCTATGATTTACTGTAAAAGTTATATGCTGTCCTTTAAATGAAATAAATCAATAAAAAGCATTACTAGCCTTATAGTGGAACCATAAACCCGGTTATGGCTCCCATTAAAATGAAGCTCTACCGTAAAACACTCGCAGTTAATCATCTGACATGTCCCATGAATTCGACAGGATGCAGATCTGTCAGAAACACGTGTAAATAATCATTTCTTATTGCTAGTGACTGAGGTCGGGGACACATATGTGAGCTGGCAGCACTGTTGCTAGGCATTACCTTGGCTGGCACAGGTGCACATTTGTACTGTAGGTATTATTTTTAGCCTCCATGAAATCAAAGGAGACACTTTTTTTTGCACGCTCAAGGTCCCAGGCAGATTAAGTATGCCAGCCTGAATGTCAAATTTAAACAACGGTAATTGGAGAATGGCGCAGTCAGCCGTGGCCATTCGCACAAGTATCATGCTTTTCTGACGGAACTGAAATGAAAGGTTTGCTTAAAGACTGCCTGTAAACATGCCTGCACTGTAATTATGAGGTGTCACATGCGATGCAGATTTCAGATTTAATGAGTCTGGTTTGCATACAATAATTAGGAACAATGTGCTTTAATAAAATCTATAGAATGATGCATAATTCATACTCTAATCTGTGATTGGATGAGCCATAATGACAATGAATACACACGTGGTAATGGAAATAGCGATAAATATACACCTGTGATTGCATGCTGTATGTTGATAAGTAAAATTGTGATGTTTTGGAAATTAGCAACTGTAAAAACTTGTCGTCAATGCATGTTTACACCAAGAATGATAACCATGCAGGTAATTAAATCAGAGTCTAAGCATACATGAAATTATGTTTTTGTTCCCAAAGTGGGGGGTCAGGAGTCAGGACACCCTGGGGGGGGGGTCGCAAGACAATAAGGGCGGAGGGGGTGAGGGTGGATTGCGGTGGGGGTCGGTTAATTCGCTTGGGGATTTCCAAAAATATCAAATATGTTATTAAACTATTAGAATCACCATATTTTATCCATAACCTACAGAAAATAAAAATAGTTAAAAAAAAACAACAACATGCAAATAAAAAGCCATCAGGCTTTCAATTCTTTTCCCATTGAATTGCGACCCCTGGGGTTATTACGCTAGATTAATGACACAGCAATAGTGTTAGTTGCAGCAGATTGACTTTACGGTACGATGGTAAATTTTAACACCTTTTACAGCACTCACATACATTTAAAATAAAGGCCACGACTGAACATAGAGGCTCCAATTGGCGACCTCCAAAACTAAACCAAGAAGTCTTGTGCTGTAAACATTGTGCCTACCATTCTCATTAAGTCAGGTTCATATTAAATGAAACATATCAGGTACATACATATACATATACAGTTGCAGTCAGAATTATTAGCCCCCCCTTTGAATTTTATTTCTTTTTTAAATATTTCCCAAATTATGTTTAACAGAGCAAGGAAATTTTCACAGTATGTCTGATAATATTTTTTCTTCTGGAGAAAGTCTTAATTGTTTTATTTCGGCTGGAATAAAAGCTTTTTTTATTTTTTTAAAACCATTTTAAGGTCAAAATTATTAGCCCCTTCAAGCAATTTTTTTTATTGTCTGCAGAACAAACCATCGTTATACAATAACTTGCCTAATTACCCTAACCTGCCTAGCTAACCTAATTAACCTAGTTAGGCCTTTAAATGTCACTTTAAGCTGTATAGAAGTGTCTTGAAAAATATTTAGTCAAATATCATTCACTGTCATCATGGCAAAGATAAAATAAATCAGTTATCATAAATGAGTTATTAAAGTTATGTTCAGAAATGTGTAGAAAAAATCTCTCCGTTAACTAGAAATTGGCGAAAAAAATAAACAATAATAATTCTGACTTCAACTATATATATATATATATATATATATATATATATATATATATATATATATATATATATATATATATATATATATATATATGAGCGTGCTTATTGTTCGTGTGTACAATAATATTTGAGTACTTGTGAAGAGCTTATGCTTATATTATATTATATTATATTATATTATATTATATTATATTATATTATATTATATTATATTATATTATATTATCCTTCAGCTTAGTCCCTTTATTAATCAAGGGTCGCCACAGCGGAATAAACCGGCAACTTATCCAGAATACTGTATGTTTTACACAGTGGATGCCCTTCCAGCTGCAATGAAGTACTGGGAAACATCCATACACTCATACACTATGGCTGATTTAGTTTATTCAATTCACTTATAGCGCATGGCTTTGGACTGTGGGGGAAACCGGAACACACAAAGGAAACCCACCTCAACATGGGGAGAACATGCAAACTCCACACAGAAATACCACTGACCCAGCCAGGGCTCGAACCAGCAACCTTTTTGCTGTGAGACGACAGTGTTGTCCATTATATTATATTTCCCAGTGATGAGTTGCAGCTGGAAGGGCATCCGCTGTGTAAAACATATGCTGGACAAGTTGGCGGTTCATTCTGCTGTGGCGACCCCAGATTAACAAAGGAATTAAATCGAAAGGAAAATGAATGAATTCTATTCTATTTTATTCTATTCTATAATACAATACTATATTATACTATATTATGCTTCATGGAGATGGGTGGTGCCATAGAGTTATTTTGACAAGGTAGAATTCTCTTCAAATTGTGATTTTTCACTCAAAATAATAAATATTTTAGAAATTAGTCAAAGAGGGTGACGCGGTCGCGTAGTGGGTAGCACGTTTGCCTCACAGCAAGAAGGTTGCTGGTTCAAGCCTCGGCTGGGTCAGTTGGCATTTCTGTATGGAGTTTGCAAGTGGGTTTCTTTGCTCCGGTTTCCCCCAAAGACAAGCACTATAGGTGAATTGGGTGAGCTAAAATTGACCATAGTGTATATAGTGTATATGTGTAGTGTGTGTATGGGTTGTAGCTGGAAGGGCAACCGCTGCGTAAAACATATGCTGCATTAGTTGGCGATTCATTCCACTGTGGTGACCCCAGATTAATAAAGGGACTAAGCTGAAAAGAAAATGAATGAATGAAATTAGTCAAAGATTGTGCATTGACTGCTTCAACACTGTACTTATCATCAATAACCAACATCATAATTCAAAATAGATACACAGAGATTCACAAAAATTAAATAAAAGAGTTCATATTTGAGACTTTTACTTTCTTTTCTACCTCATGATAATAAAACCATTTTTCAACAGCTTCTCATACTGATAAAACAAGACATTTTCATTAAGTCAACAGCTTATGTAGAGTTTTACAGTGCACTGACTTTTAGTAAGAAATACTTAAATGCACTATTACAATTCCAGTGCAATAGCTAAACACACCCTCAGAATGTTAGCAATGTTAGCCAGAAAATGTCTATTTCTGTAAACAAACACCATGTCACTGAAAAATGAACACATAAAGAGAGTTTATTAATTGTGGTAACAGAGCAGAGAGAATAAAATATCTTTAAACCCCTAAATTAATGCAATAGACTTTGCATATTTTAGTAGCCTTTTAAACTAAACATTTGCCTTAAGTTGGACATTTAACTGGATGTCTGAAAAAAAGGACTCTGTATTGTAGTCAATGTGTTAACTAGTCCTCTGTGGTTAAAACTGAATGTAAAGAGCAAGACGGTGAAGTTCAGCCTGCGCTTCAGAGCTGTCAACAGCAGTGAATGAACGGTTTAAAGAGCATCACCTCTTGAGTAAACTGTAAAATCTCATGACCTTACGAATAAAAGGACTGTCACATCGTGTAATACACGTATCTAAGCAGTGTGACCTACAGAGCCGCTTCTCACAAAGGTATAAACGCCGACATGACAGGAAAAAAACACAGTATCACCTGTGCAACAGGTCGTATAATGGTCACGGAAACTAGGCCGCAGATAATCGTAATTCCCGTGTACAACTGCCAGTCTGACAATCATTTTTATAAAGCAGCTCAATAAATAAATTATATTTTAGTAACTTACATTTGACATGAAAAGTTCTCCGTTAAATCATGCATTTGTTTTGCTCTCCGCCAACGAATGTAGTTCAATTGATTAACAAACATCGACTAAAAGCCGGACTGGAATAATTAAAAGTGGCTCGCTCATGGCGTTCTGCAATCACTAAATAACCAAATAATCCACTCCGGATTTTTTTTATTTTCCTCATTCGTGAGAGAAACCCTTGAACATACTATACTCACGTATACTCAGTATGCCTACTTTTTTTCCACGAGCTGTTTGGATATTACGACTTCTGAGGATCATACACTCGGTATACTTACTTGTTTTGGTGATTAAAGGTCCCTATAATTTATGTGTATTCGCGTCTCCTTTAATGGTATACCAAATGTTTTTTAACTCACATCTTCATTTGTTGCAGTTGATGCATTTTTGTTTAACTTGCGCCATTGCGTATTAAAAATATGTTCCTATTATAACTTATATTATGGTAGTGAAATATGTAAATTAGCCTTTAAGTTTTTAATATGTTTATATTTATGCTATTATGAATTTTAAAAAAGTGTCAGTTTTATTTAATACCTGGATAAAAATGTACTTGAGTATAGGCTAGTATATATATATATATATATATATATATATATATATATATATATATATATATATATATATATATATATATATATATATATATATATATGCTTATATACATTTAAATACAGCTCAATATACTCAGCCAATGTCCGGGTCTGCTGGGGTCACTATTACCCAAGCATAAATAATTGAATTGGGATTAAAATAAAGAAATTTGTTTAAATATTTTTCCTTTTTAAATGTATAGTTCACCCAAAAAAATTAAAATTGTCATTATTTACTCAAACTTTACTTGTTCCAAACTGGTTTGTCTTTTTTATTCTGTTGAACACAAAAGAAGATATTTCGAAGAAAGCTGGAAACCTGTAACCATCGACTTTTTTTGGAAGTCAATAGTTACAGGTAGCTCATGCTTAGTACATATATATAGATATAGATATATATATATATATATATATATATATATATATATATATATATATATATATGTGTGTGTGTGTGTGTGTGTGTGTGTGTGTGTGTGTGTGTGTGTGTGTGTGTGTGTGTGTGTGTGTGTGTGTGTGTGTATAGCTAATGAATCAAAGAAACATTGACATTCGTTGTTTCTTTGCCTACTTTTAAAATTTGGATTGGGTGGGTAATAGTACACCACCTTTTTTTTTAGGACTACACCACTGGTACATACTATGTATGGTACATACTTACAATATGCATACTTACAAACACAATATGCGTCTGCTCTGTTCCTTGAAAATAATATCTCTATTTTCAATATTATTGGGAATGTCCTGCACTTTATTCATTTGGTCTCAGCTGTCCCATGAAACTTAATTTTTGTTAGGAAACGATGTAGAACTAACTCCAGTAGGCTTTTTCCTAACCGATTTTTCTAACATGTCACTCTCAATGCAACAAAAAAACTTACTCTTAGCTGCCTTCACAGCTGCTAAGAAAATGTTGGTCTGCCGCTGGATCCCTCCTCATATTATGAGTAGACGTTAGTGGAGCCTATCTTTGCTAGACATTATTTGTATGGGACTTTCAACAGCGCGCATACATGGAGCTCAGTCAAAAACTGTTCAGTCCTGGATTTTAGCTTTTGATATTGTCAAATATTCTAATGTTCAACTTTTCTGTTTGTATATACTTTATGTATCTCATGATATAATAGTTATTTATTTGTCTTCACCAAACTTCTACCCTGTATTTGGCTTAACATTATTCTTTTTTTCTCTCTCTCTCTACACAGCAACATTTTACTTCTGTTATTGAACAAGTCTATATGGGTGGGGGTTGGGATTCAGGGTTGTTTTACGATTTAGTCATATGCTGTATGCTTTCTATATTAAACAAAAACTGAAATAATAAAAACAATTGTTCACAAAAAAATACTGTCTCTAGGCCTCCTGCTATCTCACAATGGAATGGTCTTTTGATAATTTAAACGGGAAGAATATATGGTCCATACAGAATTAGTTTTTCACTACTACTAAGTCAATTGAAATATATTTTAAATTATTACTTAATATTTACTGCAGAAAGAGAACAATTTAAAATCATAAAATAAATCTAAAATAGATCGATGTATGGACGGACAGACAGACAGATAGATAATTAGAATAGTTGGCATTTCTACGCAAACGCAGGGAGAACATGCACACAGAAACAGCCAAGGCTGTGGTCTGTATTGGTCGCAATACAAAACAACGAGAGAATGCCTGGTAACCCTACTGAAAAAAACAGCTTAAACCAGCCTAGGCTGGTTGGCTGGTTTTAGTTGGTGGACCAGCCTGGTTTTAGAGGGGTTTTGGCCTTTTCCAGGCTGGTCTAGCTGGTCAGGCTGGAGAATGACCAGCTAAAACCAGCTTGACCAGCCTAGCCAGGCTGGGAGCCCAGCCAAAACCAGCTATGTCCAGCTTAAACCAGGCTGGTTTTAGCAGGATTTAGCTGGTCATTTTCCAACCTGACCAGCTAAGACCAGGTTGGAAATGGCTGGAAACCAGTCAACCAGCTAAAACCAGCCAAGCAGCCTAGGCTGGTTTAAGCTGGGTTTTTCAGCAGGGAAGGCAGCAGATACTGGCAATACTTTGCAGTGAGGCTGCGTCCAAAACCGGATACTTCCATACTATATGGTATGCTAAAAACAGTATGTGAGCTGAGTAGTATGTCAGAATTCATAGAATTTGAAAATCAGTATGCGAGAAGTACCGAGAAGACTTACTAATTCCGGTGAGATTCAGAAATGTGCACTCCATGCACGCTATGCTATCCCATGATTCCCCTTGAGAGAATTTATGAATGGGAGTGAAGCGACACCAAACAGCATAGAATCACACTCTGAAGCGACACTCTGTTGTTTGGGAAACAGCCACTAGATGCCGCAAATGTCACGCGGCAGCCATTTTAGAATGAAAATTCCAATAGGACAACAGCAAGCATATTTTAAGTCTGCAAAATAAACTATTAAAATTGCTGATGATTATGATAGTAAGTGTTGTATTGTTGTCATTCAGGTTGTATTTCAGCTTTAATACGCTTTTTAGATAAGTACATAAAAAACAAAGCTGCTGCTTGCCATCGTGACACCAATGAGATCCAATGGACAGCCGATCGCTTTTACTCCAAAATGGCGGAATCACGGGGCTGTTGCTGGGCGCTGCTGTTGCAATGGAACGTTTTATTGAGTGTCGCCTCTTGGACATTCTAAGCTCTTTGGCGACACAACTGACGTGGGCAAGTCACATGACCATGACAAAATGGCAGATGTAGTGTGTCTGAATTCCATTCATACTACTCACATTCATACTGTATAGGACGTACTTTTAAATTCAGTAGTACGTTTAAATTCAAATGCAGTACCTACTGAGTAGCAGGCAGTTTCGGATGCTGCCTGAGTGTTTGGTGTGGCCAGGTTAATATGGCCACCATACAGGAAGTAACTATCAAAGAGCTATCAGTCAGAATTCGGGTGAGGGCTCCCTCTGCTGGCTGGAGGAGCAGTGACCAGTACTTTTTGTTAAATCAATATTGAGTAAACTTTCATTTTTAGATTAACTAACACTTTAATCAGGACTGATGTTTTAATTATATTGCAGATGAATATCAAACTTCTTAAGTAGTAAATTCATGAGCTGATGGGAGCATTATGCAAACTATTGCACTGAAACCTGGCACATTTTTGTAGCTCATAAATAAAAATATATTCTTAAGGTGTCAATGCCATTTTAAGACACTCACAGCAAAATCAATAGAGCGAATAGAATAATTTTACTCTGTGAATCTAAATCAATGCTGTTAATGCATTTTCAAATCCTCAGCACTTTGTTTGACAGAACACATGTTCTGTCAATTTTCTACTGCCTATTTATTGCTTTAGACATCTTATAGGACATTTAGACCTGCCATTGTTGCACATTGACAATGATATTGACATCATCTGAGTTGTAAATGCTGATCATTTTCACATATTAGAACAGGGTGGTCGGGACTAAGGGGTAAGAGTGTTAATAAGGTGACAAACAGGATAATTCACACCAAGATTGCACAATTGAAATACATCAAGCAATACAAGCAAAAAAAAAGCTCCTCAGTATATAAACATAAAATAACTTAAGATATAAGATAATAATATAATGTAATGTAACGTAACGTAACATAACATAATATAAAACAATATAAAATGGGGGCAGCACGGTGGCGCAGTGGGTAGCACAATCGCCTCATAGCAAGAAGGTCGCTGGTTCAAGCCCTGGTTGGGTCAGTTGGCATTTCTGTGTGGAGTTTGCATGTTCTCGGGTGTGGTACAAGGTGAATTGTGTAAGCTTGTAAGCTTGTGTGTATGAGTGTGTATGGATGTTTCCCAGTGATGGGTTGCAGCTGGAAGCGCATACTTAAAACATATACTGGATGAGTTAGCGGTTCATTCTGCTGTGGCGACCCCAGATTAATAAAGGGACTAAGCCGGAAAGAAAATGAATGAATGAATATAAGATGGCAGATATAAAATGACTGAAAGCAGAATAAAATGGTTGCTGTAATTTACATGTATTTATATGGCAGCCCAGGTAGCAAAGAATTCTGGCCCAGATTTGGCATCAAGCTTTCAATAGTATCTGGATGCAGAATTTATGATGCGAGCTGAGATTGCATCTCTCAGTAATGCAATGTCAGACACAATGCACTCTGGAGTGACATCACTGTGAAGGATAGGGGTAGGGGAGCGCTTTGAAAAGCATTGGATGCAGCTCAGATTGCACTGCACCTGGTCTGCATCCAGACCCTTCTGGATGCAGCCTTTATGATGCAAGCTGAGATTGCATCACTCTGCGATGCAATGTCAGACACAATGCATTCAATGGAGCAAGTGACGTCACTGTGAGGGGTAGGGTTAGGTGAGCTCCACCCCTTTGGATGCTGCACAGATTGCACTGCACCAGAGGCCTCATGTATCAACGCTGCGTACACACAAAAACTTTGCATACACCAGATTTCACGCTCACGTTTAGACTTACTAATGATGAAATTAACGTGAGTGTGCATTGGTCTACGCCAACTTCATGTCTGGCGTACGTGTATTTCTTGTGTGTGTTTGTTTTTTTCCATTGGCGACTCCTAGAGACAATTATGTTAAAATGCACACTACAAAATATCGCACCGACAAAGTATCAACTGGTTCTTTTCAAAGGGAACTGGCAGATCGCTGTATGGGACGGGATCATCTGCATGTCTAGCAGGTATATAAGGTTTCCATACCATGCAGTTGACCAGCCAAACATTAAAGCGCACTTTGCAGCGATTGCCGGTGTTCCCAATGTAATCGGAGCATTCGACTGCACGCACATTGCCATAAAGGCGCCATCTGAAGATGAATTTGCATACATGAATCGGAAACATTTCCATTCAATAAACGTGCAAATAATATGTGATGCTCAAATGCGCTTAACAAATATTGTGGCAAGGTGGCCTTGGTCAACCCATGATTAATTCATCCTCACAAACAGCATGGTTGGGATGATGCTCCAAGGTGGCAGGGTGCGCGATGGGTGGCTTCTTGGTGAGTGAAGTACTTAAAGATAATATTCCAGCTACGCTTTTTTCATTGTATTTTATTTTATTGAGCATAATTATTTAACTGCATATCAGGAGACCCGGTTATCCATTAAAGACGTGGCTGACTGACTAAGAGCGCAGATATAAACTGACTAAGAGCGCAGATATAACGAGGCCCATTCTCGCACTCGGTCAGTTGTAGAGTGGGCGATTGGGCAGCTGAAATGCCGGTGGTGCTGCCTTGATAAGCACGGAGGGGTGCTGCTATACCGCCCTAACAAAGTGTTCCTCTAATACATCTGTGTCTCCCACAGACACGGATACTACTCCAGACAGTAAAGTGTCGCCCACAATTGAGGCAACTCTCTCCTCAAACGGTGTTAGTTCAGCATCCCCTGTTCCCCCGCCTCATCGGTCCACACTTTAACGGTGCGCCGCTGTTCTCCTCCTAACCTGAACCTTCACATGGGACCATTTCTTTTTAAATTCAGTCACAGTGCGATGTTCAGACCCCACTGCGTTAACCGCATCAGCTAAACTCTCCCGCTCTATTTTTTTTCTTTTGTTATTAATTCTGGAGGACAAACTTGCAAATAACAGTTTTTCTCCGGTCTACCTCCGATAGGAGCACCTCCAATTCATATTCTGTCAAGGTTCTCTTCTTGCTTGCTTTTGCCATTGCTTTTTCATTTGGTTTTGCCAAAGTAGGGTCGTTACCATATTTATACAGGGGAGGAGGCAGGGAGGGGTGCACGTGCGCTCAGTTTCACGTTAATTCAGATGTACAAAGAGAATATGCGTGGGATTCTACGTATGCAGTGTTTCATACCTCTGAATTTTTTTACTGCGTACGCACATTTACAGCTTTGTCCGTACGCAATGTTTTAGTGTGAATTCAACACAAGTCTTTGAACATGAGGCCCCTGGTCTGCATCCAGACCCCTCTCCTGTCACCTCATAGCAAGAAGGTCGCTGATCTGTGTGGAGTTTGCATGTGCTCCCCGTGTTGGCGTGGGTTTCCTCTGGGTGTTTCCCCCACAAGTCCAAACACATGCGCTAGGTGAATTGAATAAACTAAATTGCCTGTAGTGAATGTGTGTGAATGAGTGTGTATGGATGTTTTCCAGTACCGGGTTGCAGCTGGAAGGGCATCCGCTGTGTAAAACACGCTGGATAAGTTGGTTCATTCCACTGTGGCGACCCAAGATGAATAAAGGGAATAAGCTGAAGGAAAATTAATGAATGAATTTTATGATTAACCATAACCATTATTAATGCACCTAAAGCACAATGCTTCATGGGTTTATCAATTTCGCTTCAGTCGTGACACACCAAGTCTGCCAGAATGACCAAACACGGGTTATTTCTGGCCCAGTTCAGGCCCAGTTATTGATTATTAACTTGGCCGAGACTTGATATAGTCCATGTTTGGCCCTTGTCTGGAAGCCAGACAAGTCATGATTTATGTACCATGTACCGCAGCATGTGGGCCAAGCAAAAACTGATTGTGTGGGTCAGCAAAGAAATTTGCTATGTGGGAGTCTAAGCAATTTACAAATGTGAGCTATACAAGTAATCAAAGCAACAATGACTAAAACAAGCAAATAATATAACAATTCCTGATTAGTACAGCTAATACAGCTTTGGAAACAATTAATCACTCGTCAATTAAGTTTCTCTGAATTTATGATTTATTGTGATTAAAACATTTGTTATTGTGGCCAGTTTTCTGAGAAAATTATTATTGTAATATCAGTTAACAATTACTTAAACTTAATTTCCTCATTCTTAATGGTCAGAAGAAAAACATTCGTATATACCTTATTTGCAGATTTCATTAGAGAAAGACGCCACAAAAAAACCCGTGTTTGTGCAGTTCCCAAAATCTGCCACTAGATGTCAGTATTTATTAATCCCTGAAAATATTATCCAAAGTCTGCTTCACAATGGAGTGATGATGTCTCATCTTGATCTAAAATTAATCTGAATGTACACTGATTTCAAGAAATTTCATCATCAAAATACATATATTTGATCGTTTACAATTATGGAATCACCTAAAAATGTCTTAAAGAATCAATCGTTTTCCCTGAATCACATTAAATTTAGCATTATGCTTTATTATATAATTTGTAGGCTACTGCTAGCAAATGTTAGTACAATTAAATTATATACTGTTACTGTTAACATATTGAAATATAAATTTAATTATGTTTATCTTTCACTTGTGTATATTATTATTATTATTATTATTATTATTAGGCGACGCAGTGGCACACGTGGTATAGGTGAATTGGGTAAGCTAAATTGTCCACAGTGTATGTGTGTGAATGAGTGTGTGTGCGTATTTCCCAGTGATGGGTTGCGGCTGGAAAGGCATCCGCTGCGTAAAACATATGCTGGATAAGTTAACGGTTCATTGCGCTGTGGCGACCCCTGATGAATGAAGGAACTAAGCTGAAAATAAAATAAATTAATTATTATTATTATTATTATTATTATTAATTGTTAATTTTTCTTTTTCTTCTTCTTATTATTATTATTAATTGTTAGTTATTTTTGTAAATTCTTTTTCTTCTTCTTAGTATTATTATTATTAATAATTAATTGTTAATTATTATTAATATTATTATTATTATTATTATTATTATTATTATTATTATTATTATTATTAATTGTTAGTTATTATTGTTAATTCTTTTTATTTTTAATATTATTATTATTAATAATTAATTGTTCATTCTTATTATTATTATTAATTGTTAGTTATTATTGTTAATTCTTTTTCTTTTTAATATTATTATTATTAATTATTAATTGTTCATTCTTCTTCTTCTTCTTCTTCTTCTTCTTCTTCTTCTTATTATTATTATTATTATTATTATTATTATTATTATACATTAACATGTTTATACTGGAGACCAAAGATATTAAAAATCATTCTGTCGTATTGTACAAATTTATGTGTGTATTTATCGTATGAAGTTCATTTAAAATGTCCTCCTTCATTCACTCATTCATTCATTAACAACAAGAGTGTGTGGTTTTCCTCAATCTCCAGCGGGTCAAAATGATTTCATCAACATCTTGCACAATCCCATTTGACCAGCCAGCCACACACCCACGTGCTTTCATGAAGAGGAACAATTAAATTGGCCAAAAACCCAGGAGACGCAGCGGCCTGAGAAATCCCTCAATCCCCTCTGCAGGTACTGCTGTGTCTCTCTAGTGGCCGCTGGATCACGCTCAAATTCCCACTGCAGCCTGTTTTAGTACGGAGAAGGCTTTCATTCTTAATATTTAACAGCTCATATTCCAGCATTGGACTGTAAAAACCGAACGTCACAGCCTCCTATTTAATATTCATAACCCAATCGTTCTTCATTGGACACCCTCTTAAGAACGTCAGCGAGAGCTCATCAATATTCATGAGCTTCGCCTTGGCTGTAGTGTGATTGGTAGTTTATGGGCTCGCCTGCACCATTGTTTCTTCTGTTCTTCATCTGCGGCAGATGCCGGTTCTGCACGAATCCAGCATTCCGGTGTAAAGCTCGTCAAAAATCTGCGATGTGTGTATGATTCTCTCCCTCGTGATGAAAGCGCGATCATCTGACGGCGGTGTTATCAGTATGAATGGTAAGTCGCCCGTTTGTTCTCTATTGTCAGTTCTGAATGGACGCGATAACGGAGTGACGTGAACGGTGTCGGTTCCCACACGAGCATAAAGCGCTTTTAAAGGTGTGTTCCCGGCATCAATGACAGGCTGGGCTGCAGGAATTAGAAATCGATTTATATTATTTATATTATTTCCATGTTCTTCTCTTCGATAATCAATACGCAGAACCGATTATTAATTACTGACTATTTTATTAGTTTTTTTTATTACTGTATCTGAATTGCTAATAATATACTAAATTATCAAAAAGGTGAACAATTTATAATAATAATAATTATCATTATTATTATTAATAGTAATAATATTATTATTAGACACGTTATTTAACACGTGCAAAAGACATGTATTGCTATTGTCAGCCTCTTTTTTCCCAGGTCTAATAGCTCTTCTAATAAAAACCAAGACTAATATGTGGCAAACATGTCAGTATTTGTATTCAAGTACATATCTATTGATGTCCAGAAATAAGAGCAAAGAGCAAAGTTAAAATTTAAATAAAACTTGTATAATCAGTTATTTCATCAGTCATCTGTTAAATTTATTTATTTATTTATTTATTTATTTATTTATTTATTTACTTATTTGTTGTTTGCTTGTATGCAAATAAAAAGTAAACCAACATGCTGAAAGCCATTTGCTGTTATTAAAAAAACATAATAATAATAAATAAATACACTAAAAGGGGGTTATGCAATGCTTTCATTAGAGGAACCATTTCTGATTCCCCAAAGAACCTTTTAGTGTTAAAGTTTAGATAGGATACAGCTGTGGATATGCACATCAACATAACATCATGTTTGTAACACTGTATAGCAATAATTAATATTTTTACAGTACTGTGAGGGCTGGGTTTAGGGTTGGGGTATGGGTAGGCATCAATAAAATACAATTTATTTGGTAATTTAATAAATAACAAATAATACTCAGTACAAATACTGTTTT
>NC_079443.1:57309357-57310524 GCF_903798145.1 Danio aesculapii | reverse complement strand
TGCATGGACGTGTGTGTTTTTTCCTCCATGTGCCGAGTGTGTTTTACTGAGCTCATCCGGGGAGTGGCTGTTTTTGTCTCTGCTGGGTTTTGCTGCAGGATTTTCACTTGTAACATGCTGCAAGTGTGCTGTGGAAAACTACAGCAGCTAAGAGAAGACAAAGAGCGAGAGATGTAGAGGAGAAACAACCAGCTCCGTCTCTCTCTCTCTCTAGTACAGCAGTCAGATCCGGTTACCTTGGGTTAGCCGGAGACATCATGCCCATTCATTGTGGCAAGACATGGGGGAAAGTTGCTCCTCTCGCTCTATACTGGATCCTTAACATCTACAGTCTGAAGGCGAGACACTGCAGCGAAAACACAGTTTCTTCAAGCACCTGTCAGTTCTGAAATGTTTAATCTCTCCCTCATTTGCATAAAGAGCCCTAAGTGAGAAGCAGATGTTCGCTAGAGTTTTGACCTGCTGAAGACAATGTCAGTGTCACGATCACCAGCGATCTAACCATCAGAGATCGCTGGAAAACATTCACAGTCACATAGGACTACAAATCTGCTAGTAAATGGACTACAAGAACCAGTCATGCACCACACACACACACAACCGGTTCCTGATCCTGACTGATTGCATACATACAGCTGATGCTGCTCAAGTACTGATTACACAAACATATGTACAGCTCACTTTGAGACACTCATTGCGGAGTCTTGTTATCTGTTCTAGTGACATTACAACGTTTCCTTTGTCTTGTTTTGCTGTGTATTTACCCTTGCCTTGCTAATCTGTTTATCCCTGCCTGCCGCCAGCCTTCTGACCTCTCGCCTGCTATTTCGACTATGTTTCTGGTTTGCCTTCATACATCTGTTTGCCCCTGTGTTGATCATTGCTGGCCTGATCTCGCTAATAAATCTGCATGTGGATCCGCACCTCTGTTGTCAGTGTCACTTCCCCT
The DNA here is from genome assembly GCF_903798145.1 of Danio aesculapii. Classification (NCBI taxonomy): domain Eukaryota; kingdom Metazoa; phylum Chordata; class Actinopteri; order Cypriniformes; family Danionidae; genus Danio; species Danio aesculapii. The sequence goes on along the minus strand of NC_079443.1, from coordinate 57,309,575 downwards.
GGTTACAGTCAGTAGTCCTGTTTTGAATCTGCCACTATGGTGATCTTTTGGTCTACTTTACTTTGATGGCTAGCTTTTGAGGATCTTTTGGTCTACTTTACTTTGATGGATAGCTTTTGAGGATCTTTTGGTCTACTTTACTTTGATGGCTAGCTTTTGAGGATCTTTTGGTCTACTTTACTTTGATGGCTAGCTTTTGAGGATCTTTTGGTCTACTT
>NC_079443.1:57271857-57304357 GCF_903798145.1 Danio aesculapii | reverse complement strand
CCCAGCCGAGGCTCGAATCGGCGATCTTCTTGCTGTGAGGCAAACGTGCTACCCACTGCGCCACCGTGCAGCCCAATTTAGGAACTAAAAACTTAATATATAAAATAAAATGTTTAAAAATATGTTTAAAGCTTACAATGTAAATCCAATTTTAACCAATTGTTAAACAAATCTGCAGTAGCTCTCTCATATAATACACCCACTAAAAGACATTGAACAGTACTTTACAAATTGTATTGTACACAAATCATCTAAAAATGTGCATATTATTAAAGAACATTACTGAAATTAATATAAAAACTAAATAAATGTATATTTACACACTTATATTAGTAAACAAACAGACTGTATGGTGGGCTCAAAAACATGTGAGGTTTTCTGAGCAGATTCCATGTGGGTCTACATTAACTAATAATGCACAACTGTGTTACAGTGGGCTAATTTAATGTCAATAGTCCTACACTCTTAAAGGCACAGTATGCCGTTTTCACCTCTAGAGGATGAGTATTCACAACAATCAAAAGCATATTTTGATGATGCAGTAACAGAGTGTGGAATCATGAGAGTTGTGGTCTTCATTACATACTACAAGACTCAATCAAGTTGATGGATAAGCTAAAGTAGTCAACGCTTATTATTATGCTAGTATGAAGTAGAGTAAGACTGAAAGCCGTCATTTTCACACTACTGACATTTATGGGGACATTTGTCAATGAGTAAAGGATCTTTTCATGCTTCTTTGCACAACACAAAAATAAAGACCACAAAAAAACTTCACACTGTCTGATTTGCAATTAAATAACTTGTGTCTCCTATCAATCCCATCTCTGGCATGGTCAGTTTGCTCGTAGCTCACTTTGTATGGTGTTGTACTTTTAATGCGAATGCTCGGGTGCAGCAAAGCACACTTCCACAAAAGTGATAAACACAATGCAAAATCAAGGTAAATCTATGTGATTGTAGTGTGCTTTTATCTTAGGTTTGCTTTTGAAAACACTATTGGTTGGGGTTAGGGAAGGGTTTAGGTCCGTGCATCATTTGCTGACCTGTAAAAAATGTGACTAAAGTGAAGAAAGCAATGTAAAATCAAGGTAAATCGATGTAATCGCAGTGCACTTTTATCTTAGGTTTGCTTTTAAAAACACTATTGGTTGGGGTTAGGGAAGGGTTTAGGTCTGTGGATCACTTGCTGACCTGTAAAAAATGTGACTAAAGTGAAGAAAGCTATGTAAAATCAAGGTAAATCGACGTGATTGCAGTATACTTTTCTCTTAGGTTTGGTTTTAACAAGACTATTGATTCGGTTTAGGGAAAGGATTAGGTCTGTGGATCACTTGCTGACCTGTAAAAAAAGTGACAAAAGTGATGAAAGTAATATAAAATCAAGGTAAATCTATGTGATTGCAGTATACTTTTCTCTAAGGTTTGCTTTTTAAAACACTATTGGTTTGGGTTAGGGAAGGGTTTAGGTCTGTTGATCACTTACTGACCTGTAAAAAATTTGACAAAAGTGATAAAAGCAATGTAAAATCAAGGTAAATCGATGTGATTGCAGGATACTTTTCTCTTAGGTTTGGTTGTAAGAAGACTATTGATTCGGTTTAGGGAAAGGATTAGGTCTGTGGATCACTTGCTGACCTGTAAAAAAAGTGACAAAAGTGATGAAAGCAATGTAAAAACAAGGTAAATCTATGTGATCGCAGTGCTTTTTTCTCTAAGGTTTGCTTTTGAAAATACTATTGATTGGGGTTAGGGAAGTGTTTAGGTCTGTGGATCACTTACCGACCTGTAAAAAAGTGACAAAAGTGATAAAAGCAATGTAAAATCAAGGCAAATCTATGTAGTTGTAGTTCACTTTTCTCTTCGCATTGCTTTTAACAAGACTATTTATTCTGTTTAGGGAAGGGTTTAAGTTCAATTGACCTTTATTTGTATAACGCTTTTACAAGATTGTAGATTGTGTCAAAGCAGCTTCACATAAAAGGTCACAGTAAATAGGAACAGTGTAGTTCAGTTTGTAGTGTTTAAGTTCAGTTCAGTGATGTTTAATAATCACTGCTGAGAGTCCAAACACTGAAGAGCAAATCCAACGATGCGCAGCTCTACAGATCCCGAACCATGCAAGCCAGTGGCGACAGCTGAGAGGGAAAAAAATCTTTACTAATTAGCGAAAGTGAAGAAAAAAAAAACCTTGAGAGAAACCAGACTCAGTTGGGAACGACCATTTTAATTTCTCCTCTGGCCAAACGTCTTATGCAGAGCTGCAGTCTCAGCGGCGGAGGCTGGAAGCTGGCCTCAGCGAAGACTCGTCTGTCCCTGCACCACTTGCTGATCTATAAAAAAAAGTGACAAAAGTGATAAAAGCTATGTAAAATCGAGGTAAATCTATGTGGTCGAAGGGTATTTTTCTCTCAGGATTACTCTTAAAACTATTGGTTGGGTTTAGGTCAGTGATTCACCAGCTGATCTGCTACAACTAGCTCCACCTTCTCCTGGACGTATACCTGAAACGTACAACAAAATGTACCAAAAGTAACGTATTTCAGATTCAAAAAAATGTAGACAGTGCCCTCTAGTGGATTTGTCATCTGAAAAGTGCAACATTTCGTAAAAGTGAAAGGAAAGAGGCACTCTTTCTCAATCTTCTTCCCCTCCCTCCCCCTAATTCTTCTTTCCATTCTTCTTCATTCCTCCTCTTTCCTCCTCCTCTTCTTTTTCCGTAGCTTTTCTGCTTCAATGTTAAAAATTTCTGTTAACAGTTTCTGTATTTTGTGTTTTTTGTTTATTTACGGTTGTAAGTTGCATTATGGGATTTTTTTTTCTCTGCTCTGTAAACTTTTGATGTTGAAAATTCATCTCTACAGTTGAACAAAGTGACTTTCATTGCCATTTTATTAGTTTGAAATAATATATAGAGAAATAAATCTGTAAAATAACAGTAAATGTACCGCCAAGGTTTCTGAAGTGCAATGTACAACACCAACCAGACAATATATCACTTTAAACTATTAAAAATGTTAATAAAAGTCACTTTTTCCAATTTTTTGGAAGTTGGAAGTTGTCAGAAGGAAGATCAAAGTCTCATAATGTGATTCAAAAGCATAAATAAATGGAGAAAAATAAAAACATGAATCACAAAACACAGAAAAAGGCTAATTTATTGGTAATTTTTCATAGTGTGGATATGTTTTTTGTTCAGAAATGCTCTTCTGTAACCCTCAGTTGGTAATTTAGGTAACTGTTGTCTTTCTATCCTCTGACCTCTGCCAATAACAATGCATTTTCACCCACAGTACTGCTGCTCACTGGATGTTTTCCCATTTTTTCTCTCTCTCTCTCTCTCTCTCTAGAGATAGCTGTGTGTGAAATTTCCAGTAGATCAGCAGTTTCGGAAATATCCAGACACATTTAAAGCCACTTAAATCACCTTTCTTCTCCATTCTGAAGCTTGTACTAACTTTCAGCAGATCCTCCAAGAGGGGTCTGGATGAAGACCTGGTGCAGTTGCAATCTGAGCTGCATGCAGTGCACTATAATATGCTCACCTAATCCCACCTCTAACCCTACCCCTCACAGTGATGTCACTAGCTCTATTGAGCGCAATGTGTCTGACATTGCATCTCTGAGTCATGCAATCTCAGCTTGCATCATATCAAGGCTGCATCCAGATGCGACTGCATGCTCCTGACCACATTTGAATGCGTAAATGAATTTAGCTGCTGCACTGTGTTTGGTTGACTTGCTATTTATTTATTTACTGAATATTTATAATGATTTTTAAGCAACTGTAAGATTGGATGACTCTCTTTCTGAGCTCTGTGCGATCCCCATCAGCTGTGATTCTTCCCCTGCCTGTAAAATCCCAGTTCATCAGTCTCTCTGCTGGTTTCAGTAGGCTTGCAGTGTAAAAACAACACATTCGCTCTCAGTAATGAGGCTGCCAGCCAGTCTTCCTCTCTCTCCAGACTTTGGCGCATGCATGTGTGTGTGTGTGTGTGTGTCTCTTTTTCACTCTCATTGCTGGCTCGGTTGTAGCTACAGAAATAAGCAGAAGTCGGGAGGGAAAAGATACTGTCAGGATGTGCTGTTACTGCAGGCTCAGGAAATCTCTATGAAATCTGTCCAATCAAACAGGTTGTACACTACAGAAAAAACAGGTTTATTACATGTAACAGCAGATTAAAAGAAAAAGAGAGAGAATGGTGCTTACCTGTACGAAACTCACCATCATGAGAGAATCTCCTTCTCCAGATTCCAGTCCTTTTAATTAATCTCATTGGATACTATAGTTGATTACTGATCAGCGCCATACAGAATCTTTGTTATTTGTTATTTCAGTGCAGATTTATTTTTATAATTCTGCAGATTTAAGCAGATTAACTGAGCTAAAAACATCAAATTAAATGTGAACAAATCATGATGCTGCTGTGGTGCTGGCAGTGGTTCCCAGGGTGTTGCCAGGTGGCTACTATGATAGATATTGTGAATATTTTCATTATTTTGCTATGCTAGGGGGACTGTTTTTCAGTTTTAATGTCATTATGTCAGTTTTTGACTCTTTTAAAGCATAAAAATACCATATTATGTTTGCAGATATTTAAGAAACATGCTAAGTGAACATTCTTGTTTATCTGAAATCCAATGCTGAAGTCAGATATTCTGCTGTGAAAATGTGTTTTCCATGCCGGTCTTTGTTTTGGTCATTTTAACCTGCCCAATGCCAGTTTAGCCAATTATATTTCAGCACCCCGGGTTGCCTTAGTGGAACACAGTGCATTTCATTTATTCAGTCAGAAATGCTCTGAAAGCATGCGCTCGTGACTGAAATGCGACCTCTGGTGGACAGTAGCAGACTCTGAAATGAGACGCAGATTCAGTTCCACATGAGGTGATTATTAATTAGCAAATTATATAAATATTATGAGTGTAAACATTAGGTGAGCAGGTTACATTGTAATCGTGTGTCCAAACAACACGCAGTTGTTGAGCGCAGATACGCAGTTGTTGAGCAATTTGGCTGTTTGGACCAGACGAAACATGACAGAAATTTAAATACAGCCATTCAGAAACACAGAATAGTGCACTCAGTCACGAAATGGTAAAGTTTATGATCTATTTAGTACGTATTAACCCTCTTTAACATTATTAAATATAGATGCTGAATCACTGATATGTGTTAAAGTTCAATATCGAACGGTTTATTTTATTTTCAAGATCTGAGGTGAACTGTCTGCTGCTGCTTTCAGTAATATAGCAATAAATGCCATGTAAAACGGCATTCAAACTCACATTATTAGCATTTAACTCTGAATAAAGCACATGAGGTGCACTTGAGATGATCCTTGTCAGTTTTCTGCCGTTTACCTGTGAGAAATAGAAGCTGTTTCTAAAATATACATTTCAGGTTAGGACAAAAACTCCTATTAATATGGAAAATATTCCTTTTATCGGAGCCCTTTGCTTTTATTTAGAACACGGTTTAAATCACTCGCTCCTATCCTCAATCTGGCAACATGCGCTTGTGTTTGCTTGTGTGGTCCAGGTGTGCAATACCTAGTTCAAGCACTGGGCGTCAAACTCACATACTGCACCTTTAAAAAAAAAGAGGAGCATCGATATTGTAACGTATGCATCTCCAATGTAGTCACATCACAGGACTGTGGAGAAAAATTGAGTAAAATTGTTTCATTTGCATGTGTTTTTAAGGCCTGTGACTGTGTGAGTGACTGTAATTGACTGACTAATGGTGGCGTGCAACAAGGCATGACCTAAAGAAAAAGGTAAAAGTAGTGCAAAAACATGATAACTGGAAAAATCAAAAGCTGAATTCAGTGATTTTAGGTGATTTAGAAATCTTGTCCAGATACATTTTTTTTCAGTCCCAAAAAGAAGATAAGTCCAAGAAAAAGAGGATGTATGGTCTTCCTATGCTATTTAATATAGGATTGCTCTGCTAGACATACAGAAACATAACTCGACTCTGATTGGCTGAGCTGAGATGTAAATTAAATACTGTTTGCACTTTTCCTAAAGGGGAGGAGCTACTCGATATTCCGATATTCTGTCTTGATGTTTAAGTTGAAATTACACATCAAAGCTGCACATTTTAGGGCACTTCAGGGAACTTTGCAACCTTAAAATTTGTACAGTAAAGCAAACTAGAATTAATAAGTCACTTTTTCAAACTTTTCAAGGTTAAAAGTTGTCAGAAGAAAGATCAAGGTCCCATAATGCAATTCAAAAGCAGAAATAATAAAAAAATACATGGCTTTTTATATGACTGACTTATGGTGGCGTGCAACAAGGCATGGCCAAAAGAAGAGGGTAAAAGTAGTGCTAAAACACAATTTGTTGAGTGATGACTGAAGAAAGCAAAAGCCAAATTCTGTGATTTTAGGTGATTTAGAAATCCTGTCCAGATACATTTTTTCAGTCCCAAAAAGAAGATAAGTCCAGGAAAAAGAGGATGTATGGTTTTCCTATGCTATTTAATATATGATCTGTGACTGTTCCTGTGTTTCTAGTGCTGCGTGTTGCTCTGCTAGTTGTGACATTCAGAAACAGGTGGACTTTAGCTCGACTCTGATTGGCTGAGCTGAGATATAAATTAAATGCTGTTTGCTCTTTTCCTAAAGGGGGAGGAGCTACTCGATATGACCGACTTGTAGTGGCATACAACAAGACATGGCCTAAAGAAAAGGGTAAAAGTAGTGCAAAAGCACATACGATAATTGATGACTGAAGAAAGCACAAGCCTAATTCAGTGATTTTAGGTGATTTAGAAATATTGTCCAGATGCATTCTTTCATTCCCAAAAAGAAGATATGTCCAGGAAAAAAAGAGGACGTAAGGTTATCCAATGCTTTTTTATAGGGTCTTTTTTCTGTTTCTCTTTCTAGTGCTCATCTAGTTGCGACATGCAGAAATAGATGGACTTAAAAGTCAACATGAACCAGAAGCTGCAACTTTTTTTCGTATTGTGATGCAGTTCGTAGAGAAATGGTGGGCGTAGCTTGATTTTTCTACTGCAAGCTGATTGGATGTGGTAAAGTAGACATTTCATTCAGAAATATCTGGAAATAAAGTGTTTTAGAAGAGTTATTAACAGATTCCTCCTCCTTCACCATTTCTGTCAAAACTGACAGTTGGAGGGGCGTGGTTAAGTATGTTAGCCCATAGATATTTACATTAGATGTCGCCTATGCTATTGTTGTCTATTGGAAGGAATGCGTCAATAGAGCCGCCATTTTAGTACAGGGTAGTGCTGCTTTGAAATGAATGAGGGACCAAGGTGTAGTGGAGGACTGGCCATCCAAAGCCAGAGATATATACACATATATACAGTATATCTATGATCGGCAGTTTTCCTGATGGTCAGTATGCAAATATTTTTTTAAATTATGAAAATTATAATTTTACATCGCTTTTCTACATCGATGGATAAGTGACCACATGGGCATTCCTGACTAAGAGCGTGTGTTTGTGTGCATGAAATGTATTATCCTCCCTCCCTGTTAAATTTGATCTAATCCATGTCCTAAAACACACACCCTCTCCTACTTTCACTTTTTATTCTAAAAGAGGGAGCGATTCGTTTCTGGATGAATCCCTGTTATGAATGACTAGTTCACTAAGCCGACTATAATACAAGTTTCTGGAAGCATCTTGAAACTTGCATTATTGCAGCATCTTGTTGTCATATTGTATTTACATTGTTTGCTTATTTTATTAGCAAACAATGTAAACTGTTACAATGTTACAAAACTTGCATAAGCTGAGTATTTAGTGCGAGTTGGCTCTACTTTGCCTTATGGTCAGTAAGTGACTGTAATATCATCAATCCTTGAGTACAAAAGTTCGTAACATACAAAAACCTAAATCTTACTTATGAAAATTTCTGCCTTTATGCTTCGTTTTCTTTCTTCACTCATTACTACACCCATAAGCAGCGCTAAAGTCCAGCATCTTCACATTGGATTTAGTCTTGACTAGTGCGATTAAATGACATTTAGCCTGGGAGCACTGTACAAATGTGGCGAGGCTATTGACGCATGCTCAGGGTTCGTATGCGATATCTAGTGTATATATCTATGGCAATGTGAGCAAACAAAATCAGTAGAATTAGATTTAATAATTATCTATTATAATATATAATATCTATGATCTATTATACTAGATAATATTATATTATATTAATAATATAATATAATATAATATATATAATATAATATATTATAATTGGGTTTCATTTGTACTTTAAGCTCGACTCTGATTGGATACTCCTCCTGTTTTGATGTTTCAGTTGAAATTACACATCAAAGCTGCACATTTCAGGGCACTTCAGGGAACTCGGAATATTCCATGTTGCCTAGCAACCATAAAATTTGTACAGTAAGGCGAATTTGAATTGGAACAATTTCAGTGCGTCTTCTGTAGAAACTGAACACTTTGTTCAATTCTGCTCTAAAAGATTCAACTTATTTTATTGAGCTGAACATGTATTTTTATCTAGCAGACCTTTCTTTCCATGCGGCATTGAGCTTTTGAGATGGTTTTCTTTTTGTTTCGTGTCCTTGTGCGATGATGAATAAATTCCTGAGGCCGAGGTGCTTTATGAGCGTAACTCTGAAAACTCATCTCGAGTTTCGCATTTGTTTTCTTTCCTGAAGACACTCAATCAAACACAGACCAAATGGACTTCCTGGAAGCCTGAGGTAGAATTCAATTAGTCCTGTTTTTTTTATTATTATTTTTCTCCTGTGGTCCTGTGAGGCTGCTGATCAATGACAGCAGGAGTAGGAGGAAGAGGACAGGAAAGCGGAGCAGGAAGTGTTTCAGCGTTTATCACTAATGGAGTGTTTTGAGGAGCAGAGAACTGAGCAACAGTGGCTCAACAGTGTTTCACTGGAAAAGGTTTACAAGATCAATCATCGTAGCACGATTAATTAAAGCAAAAATGTGTTTAAAACAGGAAAAACGTCTATCTAGAGGAAAGCAGGGTATATGCAGGAATCCTAAAGCTAATTTCAATACCTTTTTAAGAACTTCACAGAATATAGTGACTTATAGACAAGTAGTAATACTTTAAAATCTATTCTGAATGTAACTGGCAGCCAGTGTAAAGACCTGAGGACAGGTGTGATGTGCTCTGATTTCTGAGGCCGTTACAGTAATCCACCCTGCTGCTGATAAAAGCATGAACAAGTTTCTCCAAGTCTTCACTGGAGACAAAGCATCTAATTCTAGCAATGTTTTTGAGATGATAGTATGCTGATTTACTAACTGCTTTGACATGACTACTGAAACTCAGATCTGACTCCAGAGTCACACCAAGATTCTTGACCTTATTTTTTGTTGTTTGACCTTTAGTGCTAAGGTACGCATTCACCTTGAGTACCTAATCCCTGTTCCCAAACGCAATCGCTTCAGTCTTCTCTTTATTTAACTAAAGAAAGTTTTGGCACATCCAACTGTTCATTTCATCAATGCATTGGCAGAGGGTGTCAATGGGGCTGTAGTCATTAGGCAGTAAGGCTATAGAGATCTGAGTGTCATCAGCATAGCTGTGGTAGGAGATTTGGTTCTTTCTCATTATTTGGCTCAGAGGGAGCATATAAAGGTTGAACAGGAGAGGTGCCAGAATTGAGCCTTGTGGGACTCCACATGTCATGGGTGTCCACCTTGTACTATGGTCACCTATACTGACATAGTAACCTCTCCCTTCAAGGTAAGATTGAACCATTTGAGAACAGAGCCAGACAGCCCAACACAGTTTTCCAGCCTATCCAGAAGTATGCTGTGAATAACAATGTCAAATGCAGCACTGAGCAGAGCGCATTCATGTAATGCTCATGAAAATGTGCACGAGCAGCATATATTTGAGAGCACATGAGAAGTTTTGTGCATTAAAAAAGAGGATTTGCATGCTTGTATTACGTGAATGAGCTCTTGCCTTATAATACTGCGCTCACAACATGTGTCATGGTAAAAACTTTAATGAAATGGATGGGCAAGAGTAGTTGGTGGTTCATTCTGCTGTGGCGACCCCTGATAAATCAGGGACTAAGCTGAGGGAAAATGAATAAATGAATGAATGTGGCCTCTCCAAAATCATGTATCCTCAAAACGCATTGAACGAAATGTCTGAAATATGCATATAAATGTTGCTATATGACGAAAGTTATGCTTACCTTCTGTCTCTGTCTCTCTCTGTCTGTCAGTCATGAGTGGGATTCTGAAGAGGAAGTTTGAGGAGGTGGAGGGAGCGTCTCCGTGCTCGTCTCTGCGGGAGTCTGAGGAGGAGGAGATCTCCAGCACTGAGAGCGGAGACAGCAGCGACAGCGTCAACCCGTCGGCTTCACACTTCACACACTCCACAGCAGTGGCAGCATCAGTGCAGACACACACGCTGCAGCGCACAGGTCAAACACACAACCTTGATACACTCCTAAAACAAAGACCTTAGTATTATTATGTATACAGTGCCTATAAAAAAAGATCATCATTCCCCTTTAAAATAATGACTTTATTTGTCATACAGCCTGAAGTCAAGGCCTAATCCCAATTCTATTTTGTACTCCTACCCCTTCCCTTGGCCCTTGAAACTGAGTGTGAAGGGGAAGGGCTTCAAAATGTACCCCCTAAGAAATGTGACAGCACTACAGCATGTGCACAGGTCATCATATGTCATAACGATCTCTTGTTTCATATGAGATTGACGATAGAGACTGCTGTAGTTATTCCAGTTGTGTTATTTTTTGGTATTTATCTTTAGGAAATCAAGTGCGATATGGCTGTATATGCGCAGTATCTCTGCTTGTTGCTGTATGTGGGCGGAGGTGAAGGGTGAGGAGGCTGGTCCAGTGCTGTTATTGTAGAAAAATCCCACGGCTTTCAGGGATTCAGATTCGAGAACCAGACAGAACTGTTTTGTGTGTGTATGTGTGTGTGTGTGTGTATATATATATATATATATATATATATATATATATATATATATATATATATATATATATATATTTACACAGAGTTGGGCAGTAGCGTCGCTACAAGTAGTGACACTACTAGCTTAACTACATTTCTCAGTAGCGTGGCGGTAGCGTCGCTACTTTCTAAATCAAATAGCTTTTCAGTAGCGAAGCTATTTTATTAGTCAAGTAGTGCAGTAGCGTCCACAAAGCTACATTTACCAATCGCAGATCAATAAGTGACGGCACCGACATTCATAGGGCTGTGAGGCCGGTGTCTAGCCGATGAAAGTAAATCCATATGATGGCGAGCATGAGGATTTCTTCTTCCAGTTTTACGGTGGTTGACAACAAACTTTTTGGTGCATTACTGCCACCTCTGGTCGGTGACGTCACCAACCAAATTGGGCTAACACGAAAAACTTGCTTGATGGAAAGATGACTGAGGGAGAGGAGTTATTTCTGAAGCAGGATTTTTCATGACCATACCTCGAGAAGTACATGTTATGATGCAATAAGTTAATTTCTGATGCTGTGCTCAAAAATACTTTAGTAATTTATAGTAAATACTTCTATAAATTACTGCATTATGTAGTGTAATTTATCAATGAAGAGTTGTAAATATATATACAATGTGCATAAAGCTTATGTCAAAATATTTCCCTTTACTATAAATTACTGTAGTACTTTAAATGTGTAACACCTGCTTTTATTGGATTTTTAGTTTTAGCTGTTATATATTATAACTTGTTTCTGTTTAGTGCAGCATATTATTTACAGTAAATAACTGAACTGAATTATGCCTCATATGTTTCATTGACAGTTTTATTGATCACTAAGATATGATTGACTTGGATTTAAGTTGCTTCGATCTAAAAATAAAAATTGTAAAAATAGCCTAGATGTAGCTAAGATACTTTTGCCATGTACCTTTTAGCTTAGCTTGCTACATTTCCCAGGGGGTAGCTTTTAGTGTAGTTAAGCTACATTTTAAGTTGAGTAGCTACTAGTTTAGCTCACTACATTTTTCAAGTAGCTTTCCCAAACACTGTGTGTATATAATATATATATATATATATATATATATATATATATATATATATATATATATATATATATATATATATATATATATATATATATATATATATATATATATTAAAGTGGACAAATAATAGTGACAAGTTAATTAATTCTACTTGGCTTATCTTGGCTTATTTTGAGACACAGTATATACTTTATATATATATATATATATATATATATATATATATATATATATATATATATATATATATACACACATATACATGTATATACACATATACACACATATACATACATTATATATATATATATATATATATATATATATATATATATATATATATATATATTCATTCATTCATTTTCTTTTCGGCTTAGTCCCTTTATTAATCTGGGGGCGCCACAGTGGAATGAACCGCCAACTCACCCAGCTCATGTTTTACGCATGTTTTACGCAGCGCAACCCATCTCTGGGAAACATCCATACACAGTCATTCACACTCATACACTACGGACAATTTAGCCTTCCCAATTCACCTGTACATGTCTTTGGACTGTGGGGGAAACCAGAGCACCCGGAGGAAACCCGCATGAATGCAGGAAGAACATGCAAACTCCACACAGAAACGCCAACTGACCCAGCTAAGGCTTGAACCAGCGACCTTCTTGCAGTGAGGCGACAGCACTACCTACTGCGCCACTGCGTCACCTAAATATAATATATAATATTATAATATATAATAACATGATAAATATTTTAAACATTATACTTTTAAATAAAGCCCATAGATATATACACTAGATATCGCATACAGACCCTGAGTCTTATTTTGACCTTGTAAAATTAAAATAATTATAAAATATTTATTTACTTAATGTAATAGTTTAGTAAACTAACTAACTAACTAACAAAGTGGCATAAACATGGTTTGTCCAGCTTTTAAAGCAGAGGATTGTGGGTCTGTGAGGGGGAAGATGGGAAACTGTGTTTCCCAGAGAAGTCCCGAGGGCAAAGACAAGCTCCAAATTGGTAGCAGAAAATAGAAAACGGCCCTCTGAAAGGAAAATTCATCACTGAGATTTGATATTGATCGTCATCATGCTGTCTGGAGGAGGCTTGAGAAAATATCCATCATGGCAGCGAAGGTAAAACATCTGGCCTCGCGCCGCTAACCATTAAAAAGCTGAAGCTGGAGCCGCTGTTTGACTTCACAATGAGACTGAGAGCATTAAAGAGCAGATCAGCTCACACAACACTTTTGGAAAAGATGCTTTTCTGCTGCTCTCGGTGTTTGAGAAGCTGCTGTAAAACTGCTGTAAAAGTGCTACATTAAGATACAAATAAAGGTTTATAAAATGGAACAACTTGGGGCGTATCTTAAAGATTACCATACAGTATATCTAATTAAAACTGTCTAAAACATGTCTGTCACATTTCACACCTAATTTGACAAAAACATGAAATTAAAAATCATAAAAATAGTTGGTTTTTTAAAAAATTGGTTTTGCAATGAGAGACTAAATTAAACTGGTAATATTGCATTGGAGATTGTTGACATTTTTATTTACTAAGGTATATTAAATACTTTAGAATATTTATTTTTCATTGTTAGTTCACATGAACTATTGTCATAATAAATATAAAAAGTTGAAATGCATCCAGATGTTTTACAGTAATGGGAATCTATAATGGAAATATTGTGAAAATACTGCCACAATATAAAATTAATCCAAATTTTTCATTCAAAATATATTTAGGTATCCCTCCCCCCTATAATTTTAGGGCTGGAAATTGTAATTGATGGATGGATGGATGGATGGATGGATAAATAGAATGTGTGTGTCTGAGAGTGTGTGTGTGTGTGTGTGTGCGTGTGTGTGCGTGTGTGTGTGTGTGGATAGATAGGCAATTAGGTAGATAGATAGATAGATAGATAGATAGATAGATAAATAAATAAATAAATGGATGGATTGATAAATGAATGGATGGATGGATAGACAAAAAAAATGGATGGATGGATGGATGGATGGATGGATGGATGGATGGATAAATCGATGGATGGATAGACTAAAAAATGGATGGATGGATGGATAAACTAAAAATGGATGGACGGATGGATGGATAGATAAAACATGGATGGATGGATGGATAGACTAAAAGATGGATGGATGGATGGATGGATGGATAAATCGATGGATAAATCGATGGATGGATAGACTAAAAATGGATGGATGGATGGATGGATGGATAGACTAAAAGATGGATGGATGGATGAATGGACGGACGGACAGATTAAAGGATGGTTGGATGGATGGATGGATAGATAAATGGATGGATGGATGGATGGATAGATAGACTAAAAGATGGATGGATGGATGGATGGATGGTAAACCGACTAAAAGATGGATGGAGGGACAGACTAAAAGATGGATGGATGGATGAACGGACGGATGGACGGACGGATAGACAGACAGACAGACAGACTGGCAGACAGGCAGACAGATACTGTAGACAGATAGATGGGTGGATGGATGAATAGATGGGTGAATTGACAGACTGAAGGATAGACGGACGGACGGACGGACAGACAGACAGACAGATAGATAGATGGATGGATAGACAGACGGACGGATAGATAGTATGTGAGTGTATTTGTGTGTATTTGTGTGTGTGTGTGTGTGTGTGTGTGTGTGTGTTCTCTGGGTGGGGAAGCGGCAGCAGCAGATGGTTCTTATTTGTCCTGTTTGTGTCAGACATGAAGGGAGCAGTGGGAGAGACTATCAGGGAAACTCCACTCTTGCGGAGGCCAAAACTGGGGAGATTTACACTGAGTACATTTACCATCCTCTAGAAATAGACAAACAATAGAAGCCAGAGACCCGTGGAGCACTGAGGAGACACTAGAGGCACACTGAGGACAAAAATAGACTAGCTGGAAAACACTCTACACATCAGCACATTTCAGAAATATCCACGAGCATTATAATTAACATTCATGTCCATTACAGGATCAAAGCCTAAACAGGCAGTTTCAAATAGTTATAAACATTATATATGGGGTATTTTGGCTGAAACTTTACATACACACTCTGGGGACATCAGAGACTTATATAATAATTTGTATCACTGAGTTACAAGCTGTTATAATATGCTGAAAGCATTATGTAAATAATATAGATATTATGTAATCAATATAACTTAATTCTAAGACAACAAACTCTGTCGGATGTCATTCCCTCGCTGCAAATGCTAGCTCTCCCGTTTTTTTTCTGCAGCCTTGCTGTGCGTGCATCCTGAATGTTTACAAACCGGTAATTTGTCTATAACTTCCATTTGGAGGTATCCTGGGTGCAGTGATACCTACTTGAAAAATGCAGGGTTCCACACAATTCCTGCATGTTGTCCCAACACAAATATGTTTTTACAAATTCAAGTGAATTGAACATAAAACAATTAAGTTTCCCAAAAAAACACAAGAACCGTGCTGTTTCAGCTCAATTTAAATTAGTAGTTTGAAAAAGAAAAAAAATATATATATTCTTGTGTATTGTGATGCAGTTCAATATTGTAATGTATTGTAATGTGTATCTATATAGCGCATTTATCATGTATGACCATACACTTAAAGTGCTTCACAATCATTAGGGGGGTCTCTCCACACCACCACCAGTATGCAGCATCCACTTGGATGATGTGACGGCAGCCACAGGACAACAGCGCCAGTGTGCTCACCACAAACCAGCTATAGGTGGAGTGAAGAGACAGTGATACAGCCAATTTGGTGGATGGGGATGAGTAAGGGCTGATGGAGGGAATTTGGCCAGGACACCGGAGTTACACCCCTACTCTTTTACGAGAAGTGCCATGGGATTTTTAACTGAGTCAGGACCTCGGTTTAACGTCTCATCCGAAAGATAGAATATTAATATCAATATAAATGCGAAAACAGTGGGCGTGGCTTGTTTTTTTGTACTGCGAGCTGATTGGATGTAAAGCAGGCATTTCATTCAGAAAAGGGTTTTAGGAGAGTTAAGGCTGATTTATACTTCTGCGTCAAGCGCACGTGTATGCTCCAGCGCAGCCTTCGCATGGTCGCATAGCCATGGCCGTCACCGACACGCACCTATGAAAAAAATGTAAACTACACGTCGCAACGACGCATAGCTCTGTGATTGCTCAGGTTGGTAGCTTTGACGAGTGTGGGCTGTCCTGAGAGACTGTGCTGGAGTGTGTGCTTACAAGTGTCAAGTCCTGTAAAGGAGCTCTAGATGGAAACTGTTGTTTCATGTTTGCCTTATGATTAAAGTTGTTGCATGTCTGCCAGTTCCCGCCTCTGAATGAGTGAGTTTGAGGTACTTGTAGCGTTCAGAAAAAACAAAACACCCATAAAGAAACTCGACACAGAACAACATAAAAATCTCACTGCCAGCTAGCGTTTCAGAAGTGTTATTGCAGAGCTACACAAACACCAAGTATAAATGCACGACTACGCACAAGATGCAGAAGTATAAACCAGCCTTTATTACAACCTAACAGACTCCTCCTCCTCACCATTTCTGTTTGTTGTCAAAACTGACAGCTGGAGGGGCGTGGTTACGTATGTTAGCCCCGCCCAATACCTCAGATAGATATTTTTTCTTAATGTCATGCACGGATTAATCGATCACCACAAAACTAGCAATGTGGACTTACAAAATCAATATGTGTTGCTAAAATCCTAGTCCAGAAATCCCTCAGACAAACAGGACAAATGTGCATCAGTGTGTCTCCAGCTGGATTAATTGATGTGTAATGTTATTTACCTGTGCTTGTGTATCAGCTTCCTCCATCCTGAAGCGGGAGAAGCGCATGAGGACGCGGCGGGTGCACTTCGAGAAGGTGACGGTGTATTACTTCAGCCGGCGGCAGGGCTTCACCAGCGTGCCCAGTCAGGGTGGCAGCACTCTGGGCATGTCCAGCAGACACAGCTGCATCCGCCAGTACACACTGGGAGAGTTCGCCATGGAGCAGGAGAGGATCCACAGAGACATGCTGAGAGACCACCTGAAGGAGGAGAAGCTTAACTCCATACGCCTGCGGGTCAGCAAACACTGGAAAATGATAATTCAATAATATATTTATATATAAACCTGTAATCATTGGCTTCCATTAGTTTTTCCTACTACACATGTCAATGGCTTCCAGTTTCTTACCTGGTTAAAGTGTTGTGACTTGTTTTGAAATTGTTTTCAGTTGACGAAGAACGGCTCCATGGAGTCTGAGGAGGCGAACGCTCTGACGCTGGACGACATCTCTGACGATGACCTGGACATTGATAACACAGAGGTGGACGAGTATTTCTTCCTCCAGCCACTGACCACTAAGAAGCGTCGCGCTCTGCTGCGCTCGTCCGGAGTCAAGAAGATCGATGTGGAGGAGAAACACGAGCTGCGGGCCATCAGGGTGTCCAGAGAAGACTGCGGCTGTGATTGTAGACTCTTCTGTGACCCCGAAACCTGCACATGCAGCCTCGCCGGCATCAAGTGTCAGGTGAGAAGAAAAGAGAACATACACACACTAACAGGTGAAGTCAGAATTATTAGCCACCCTGTTTATTATTTCCCAATTTCTGTTTAACGAAAAGACGATTTTTTCTAAACATAATAGTTTTAATAACTCATTTCTAATAACTGATTTATTTTATCTTTGCCATGATGACAGTAAATAATATTTGACTGGATAACAAGACACTTCTATACAGCTTAAAGTGACATTTAAAGACTTAACTAAGTTAACTAGGCAAACTCGGTTTGTTCCATAGACAATTGAAAATAATACTGCTTAAGGGGGCTAATAATATTGACCTTAAAATGGTTTTTAAAAAATTAAAAACTGCTTTTATTCCAGCCAAAATAAAACCAATAAGACGGTCTCCAGAAGAACAAATATTTTAGGAAATACTTCCTTAAATCATCCCAGATTTTTGGGGAAATTTTTGAAATAATCTTTTTGGAGAAAAAAATTAAAAATTCACAGGAGGGCTAATCATTTTGACTGTATATACTGTATATACAGTGGTGTGAAAAAGTGTTTGCTCTCTTACCAGTTTATTATTGTTTTGCATGTTTGTCACACTTTAATGTTTCAGATTCAAACTAATTTAAATAATAATCAAAGATATCAAGTAAACACATCAAGCAGTTTTAAATTAAAGTTGTTATTATTATGGGCATTGTTTTTATGGGGTGTTATATTATTAACAAAAGCGAAAACTACATAATCCTGTGTAAAAAAAAGTGTTAAAACATTACGCTTATCACACCTGAGATCAGTTTCTCCAGCCACACCCAGACCTGATTACCACCACACCTGTTCAAAATCAAGAAATCACTTAAAAGGGACCTACCTGACAAAGTGAAGTAGACCAAAAGTTCCTCAAAAGATAGACATCAATGTTAAGTAGACGAAAAGATCATCAAAAGCTAGACATCAATGTGAAGTAGACCGAAAGATCCTCAAAGGCTAGACGTCAAAGTGAAGTAGACCAAAAGATCATCAAAAGCTAGACATCAACGTAAAGTAGACCAAAAGATCCTTAAAAGTTAGATATCAATGTGAAGTAGACCGAAAGATCCTCAAAATCTAGACGTCAAAGCTAGGTATCAATGTAGACCAAAAGATCATCAAAAGGTAGGTATCAATGTAAAGTAGACCAAAAGATCCTCAAAAGCTAGGTATCAATGTAAAGTAGACCAAAAGATCCTCAAAAGGTAGACGACAATGTGAAGTAGACCAAAAGATCCTCATAAGCTAGGTATCAATGTAAAGTAGACCAAAAGATCCTCAAAAGCTAGGTATCAATGTAAAGTAGACCAAAAGATCCTAAAAAGGTAGGTATCAATGTAGACCAAAAGATCATCAAAAGGTAGACGACAATGTAAAGTAGACCAAAAGATCCTCAAAAGCTAGGTATCAATGTAAAGTAAACCCAAAGATCCTCAAAAGGTAGACGACAATTTAAAGTAGACCAAAAGATCCTCAAAAGCTAGGTATCAATGTAAAGTAGACCAAAAGATTCTCAAAAGGTAGACGACAATGTGAAGTAGACCAGAAGATCCTCAAAAGGTAGACGACAATGTGAAGTAGACCAGAAGATCCTCAAAAGGTAGGTATCAATGTAAAGTAGACCAAAAGATCCTCAAAAGCTAGGTATCAATGTAAAGTAGACCAAAAGATCCTCAAAAGCTAGGTATCAATGTAGACCAAAAGATCCTCAAAAGGTAGACAACAATGTGAAGTAGACCAAAAGATCTTCAAAAGGTAGACGACCATGTGAAGTAGACCAAAAGATCCTCAAAAGCTAGGTATCAATGTAAAGTAAAACAAAAGATCATCAAAAGCTAGACGTCAATGTAAAGTAGACCAAAAGATCCGCAAAAGCTAGACATCAACAATTAGAAGACCAAAATATCCGCAAAAAATATATAATACAACACAAAATATTGTAATATTTATTTGCACATAATAAATAATATTTTAAATTAATCAATTAATATATATAATAATAATAATAATTGCTAAATTAAAATGCGCTTTGTTAAATTTACAACTGCACAAGTTGATCATTAATCAATTTTAAGTTATATTTATTTTAAGGTGAACTACAACCTCAACAGGTTGTTGTTGGTTTTGTAAAACTCACCCAGCTGCTGCAAACACACAGGGAGCTGATTTGTGTTCCTCAGAGTTTCCATACTGCAGCCAAGCCTGTCAAAGCAAATGTAACATGGCAGACAAGCAAAAGTAATTAAGAGTAATTAAGTCTGGTTATAAAGTTTAATGGAGAAACAGTACGCTCTGATTATATTGATTTAGATGTCAGAAAGCAAACAGATGTACTTCCCATGGTACATCAGGTCTTCAGAAGAGAGGGAAGCTTTATTTACATTATACCTCTTCAGTATTGGGGAAGTTACTTCAAAAATGTATTTAATTACATCATTAAAATAGTCTGAAAATTAGTTATTTACTAATTACTTGACTGAGTACTATGAAAAATCCCTACATAAAATCCCTTTTAGCTATAAATATATATATATATATATATATATATATATACAGTATTATTTTACGTTATATCTATATTATACAAGCATAACAATTTTTAGTTAAAATTACAAATTACTAAATAAATAAAATTAAAAGTTAATGAATGTACATTGTAAAAAGAGATTAGTTGACTTTACTTTAGTATGCGAGTAAATCTATTGCCTTAAATTAATTAAGTTCTTTATAAATGAACTATGTGCATAATTATAAAAATTAAGTGTGCTGATATGTAGCGCAGCAGCACTCCAGGTGTCCCGAGTTCGAATCCTGGCTCACTCTCTCCCACTTTATTTTCCGTCATCCTACTGTCCTATCAGATAAAAGGCAAAAATGCCAAAATATATCTTAATTTAAATTTTTCTTCACATTGTTTACTCACCAGTACCAAGTTGAAATAGGTATGCCAAGTTATAAAACATCACTATTTGATAAGATAAGGTACACGAGCTGGATTCACTAGTCAGAGGTGCTAGAAACAGCACACTGAAGAACCTAAAAACACAGATTGTCATTATTTACTGGTGTGGACACAAATACAGTTATCGTTATATTTACATTTAGTAATTAGTAATGAGTTATATTTAAACTTAAATTTAGTTATCCTTGTGTACCAAACTTTAATTTTCAGCAGAGTAATTTAATAAAAGTAACTAGTTACTTAATGTAGTGACCAATTCAACACACGTGAAACGCCACTCGAACTTAGTTTGACTTGTGTTTAAATGATTTCCAATCCATTCATGAAAGGTTTTCTCCTTTTATTTACTTTTAATGCTCAAAATAAACTAAAAATTATGCAGTCCATGCTCAACGCATATAACAAACTTGGTCACTGCCCATGTGCATGCCCTCTCCTGAGCACAGTCAAAGCTGAACAACTGAACTGTATTTTTATACTATATTGATTTTCTATTTATTATTAATAATATTATTATTATTTTATTTAAATTTTTTTTCATAAGTCGTGTGTTGCAGACCTCTTGGCCAGGTCACCCTTGTAAATGAGATCTTGATCTCAATGGGTTTTTTATCTGGTTAAATAAAGAAACATATAAAGATGATGGCTGCGTCCGAAATCTCATAATTGCGTACTATATTATATGCTAAAAACAGTATGTGAGCAGAGTAGTGTGTCTGTATTCATAGAATTCTAAAATCAGTCGGCGAAAAGAGCTTTGATGACCTACTACTCTTGGCGAGATTCTGAAGTGTGCATCTGATACATGCTACGGTATCCCATAATGCCCCGTGAGTAAACTCATGAATGGGAGTGAAGCGACGCAACTGACGTGGGTAGGTCATGTGATCATGACAAAATAGTGGATGTAGTACGTCGGAGTTCCATGCATACTGCTCACAGACATACTGTTCATCTTATTCTTCACGTACGAGCGGGCGCAGCCATTTCAAGAGTTCCCACTTAGATATGCTTGGCGTATAAAGCAGGTTTGGCATGCTGTCCCGGGAGAGAACCCTGAGCTCGGAGATATTTGAGCCCAGAGCTCCCGCCCGGTCGATAAGCATATCAGGAGATCTGAGATCAGGTAGGTCTCGAGAGCTCCCCCTTTTAGAAAAGGGAGGAAAAGGAGGAGAAGGGGTGGAAGGGGGGATTCTTCCAAATGAAGATAAAACATTAGGGAGAAAATGATCCATTTATAGTAAACTAGGATCACTCTGATTGGATTATTACTGATTACAGATGAGTGGCCAGACGTGCTCAATCATATCACGTGCTCCTCTCGAAATTAGTTCATGAAACTTCACTTAAATCTTTTTAGCTCGAGACCACCGGTCTCCTTCCATTCATTTTTAGATGTTAAAAACAGCTCGTTATGCTGCTTGATGTTGCAAACTGATATTTTCTAATTAAATTAGTCTACTTGGTCTGTACTGTCACACAGACACTTGTTTGTAGAGCAAGTAGTTTGACTGTTTTCTGATGTTAATTATTCCTAGTCATTTCTCCCATATACGAAGTCTGAAGTTCACAGCAAAAACGAGTGCACTTCCGCATTGAAGAATAAGGTCAAAAGAACATACTACTCTAATAGCCGAGTAGTGCAAATGAATTCAAATGCAGTACCTGCTGAGTAGTAGGTGATTTCAGATGCAGCCAATGTCCTATCAGTGCGTCTCCCTCTGGCACTCTGACACAAAACCAATATAGGCCATTGGCGCCACCAAGTCCCCACCTCATATAGAGGACTCCTGCACTCAGAACAAACAAACACCTGATAAAGACAATACTAAGGCCCAATCCCAATTCTATTTTTGTACCTCTACCCCTTCCCCTTGGCCCTTCAAACCGAGTGTGAAGGGGAAGGGCTTTAAAATGTACCCCCTAAGAATTGGGACAGCACTACAGCACCTGCACAGGTCATCATATGTCATGGTGATCTCTTGCTTCATATGAGATCGATGATAGAGACTGCTGTAGTTATTCCAGTTGCTTTATTTTTTGGTATTTATCTTCAGGAAGTGACTGAAGGCATATATCATGTTATCATAATGATCTAGTGTGGCAATAAGATCATAACTGTACTGTGTATTTACACAGTGGCCATATTCATCTATGTAAATACACCAAAAACAACATTAACATTACAGCAGACACTGTAAAAAGCTCATTTCCAGCCGCTAGACTTTTCTGACAGGGGATTCGAGTGTCATTGAGTGTCAGAATGTTGTGGGACTGTTATACAGGAGTAATTGTTATGGTGCGTTTTGACGGTAAAACATGACGGTAAAACATGAACGCGGTTATGAATGTATTAAAATAGATTCTTGTAGATTCTTAATTGTAGCTGGTGTATTCTGGGAAATTTTCTTACTTCTTGGTTTCGAGTGTAGTCCTAAAAATATCCAATCAAAGAGCTATCTAGCCCCTCCCCTTAGCTCCTTTATGCTAAAAAGAATTGGGACACCCCTACCCCTTCACGGGAACGCGCAAAATGAGGGGTAGGGGTGTCCCAATTCTTTTTAGCATAAAGGAGCTAAGGGGAGGGGCTAGATAGCTCTTAGAATTGTCCCAATTCTAAGGGGAATGTAAGGGGAATGGCTAAGTGGTAGAATTGGGATTGGCCCTAAATAAAAATATATTTTAGAGACACTAATTAAGCAATAATATGGCTCTTACACTTAATTAAGTAGTTAGTTTAGTTTTATGACTAATTACACCCAACACTGTTTCTGCTCTGTGTGTGATTCAAACCATCCTCAAACTAGCCTGTGCTCAAGTGTTTTTGGATGTCCACAGGTGGACCGAATGTCTTTCCCTTGCGGCTGCACGAAAGAGGGCTGCAGCAACGCAGCCGGCAGGATTGAGTTCAATCCCATCCGAGTGCGGACTCACTTCCTGCACACCATCATGAAGCTGGAGCTGGAGAAGAGCCGCGAACAGCAGAACTCCGGCGCTGTGGCTGGAAACGGATTTCACAGCGATCCAATTGGACACTGCAGTCCGCTGGCGACAGGACAACACGCACTGGAGTACGCAATCCCGGATACAGTCCCACAGACCACCATCATGCACCTGCAGTCTGGAGACGACATGGACGAGGTCTTGGAGGAAGAAGAAGAAGAAGAGGAGGAGGATGAGGATGAAGAAGAGGAAGAAGATGAAGAGGATGATGAAGATGACGAAGACGATGATGATGAAGATGAAGATGAAAACAAAGACGACAGCAGCAGTTTGTGCAGCTTGTCCGATTCCAGCACGCAGAGTTTGGCCAATAGCGATTCTGAAGAGGAAGATGGGGATGAGGATGAAGATAAGGTGGAGGAGTTTGAAACAGGATTGGCCAATAGCGAAGTGGCTCCGCCCCCTTCTGTGATGCGTTACTCTGAGAATACGATCACGGCAGACAACCAAACAAACGGCAACTCCTACTTCATCAACTCCACCGCAGAGTACTACTCCATGGAGAATGTTACTCCACCCGTACTTTTGGCCTCCAACCAATCCAGTGAGACCTACATAGGCGACACTGTGTCTTATCAAGACAGGGTTAACGACTCAAATAGGGTCATGTCTCAGGGTCCCTTCAATGTGACCGCTGACCAATACGCGGACTATACCCAGCAGCCTGACCAGCCATATGCTAATCACCACTTGGCCGTGATTGGCTGTTGCACTCCAGAGCCAGAGAAAAGCGTCCAATCCAAAGGGAGCTTCCTCAGCCAATCGGGAGATATGAACCAGATGGAGTTTCAGAACTATCTGAACAACAATACACAGGATACGGGCTACAATGCCAATGGGAACTGTTTTGTAGCTGAGCAGCCAAAGGAGATGCCTCACAATCTGCCTGACGTTTCGCTAGCGGACACCGCGAAAGCAACTACTTTACTGGATGCTTTTCCCGAGCCCACTCCGGTTTAGATTCAACAAGCGACAGGCAAGAGAGTATAAAAGCAGCTTTCGATTCTGCACATCAATGTTTAACGTTTTGAGCGGGGGGTGGGAGGGGGTGGTCCAAAAAGATGTATTTTTACTGAACTTTGCAAAGAACAAAAAACTGCAAACTCAAAGCGTATGATAAGCTTCAGGTTGGAGGCATACTTTAGGCAAGTACGTCATTGCAAATGCTTCTAATTTCGCTAAACAAAGGATCTCATAATGACATTTTTGTGTTAATGCAATCTAAATAAATGCTAATTTGTGAAAACGGGAATGATGCGCACATGCATTATGTATTTCGTCTTTAGGCATAGTGTTTCTTTTTTAAGTCACAACGCCATCTACTGGCCTTACATGCAGAATGCAGCCTTTTCAGCCTGATCTCACGAAGAAACGTAACTATTTTATGTTTCGTCAGTTTAGAGGCAAATTCATGAGAATTTGTATGAGTTCAGTCTTATGAAAATGTACGCTTTTAAAAGGGAGCCATGGCACCCAACCCCACCCATAAACCCAACCATCATTGGGGGATGAGCAAATCGTACTAAATTGTACGAATGAGATCGCACGATTTTATACGAATTAGCCACTGAATCAAAAAGTTACTAATTGTCGTGAGATTGTGTTGGCCTTTTTAGTTATTTTTGCAGATTCATGTGTACTTTAATCATCTGTTTATGAAAGCGTTCAAAAATGCAAATAAAAAACGCCCATTTTTAATACACTGTCGCCATGTAAACATGAGCTTGAGTTTAGTCATTTGCATAAAACATGGGGATATTCCAAATAAGGCCTTAACCCACAACTTTTTACACTGTTAATTTCACCTTTAAAAAAACAAACAAAAACAGCGCACGCTCCGTAAACATACCATCCTCCGAACCAGTTTAATTTTTTAGTACAGCCAGATTAAAAATAGTTTTTCCCCTTAAATTTAGCTTAAATTATTACATTTATTGTCGAATGATGATTTGCTTTTAAAAACTTACGAGTTTGAATGCTTAGTGACGCTGACCCATAGTTTTGATGGCAAAACTAAAAAATATCGCCCCCTTCAGGCATGTTATCACCATAGCAGATATTTAAAAGGATAGTCTTTTTTAAGTCGCCATCTACTGGCCTGGCATGCAGAATGCAGCCTTTTTAGCCTGATCTCACAAGAAAACGCAACTATTTTATGTTCTGTCAGTTTAGTTGCTAATTTAGTACGAATTCATACAAGTTCAGTCATACAAAAATGTACAATTTTTAAAAGGAGGCGTGGCACCCAACCCCGCCTCTAAACCAAACCGTCATTAGGGGATGAGCAAATCATACTAAATTGTACAAATGAAAGTACGAATTCGTATGAATTAGCCATTAAATCAAAAAGTTACGAATTGCCGTGAGATTGTGTTGGCCTTTTCAGTTATTTTCGCAAATTCGTGTGTACTTTAATCATCTGTTTATGAAAGCTTTCAAAAATGCAAATGAAAAACACCCATTTTGCGCTTGAGTTTAGTCATTTGCATAAAACATGTGGAATTTCCAAATAAGGTCTTAACCCTCAAAATTTTTTTAACAGTTTTTTTTTTTCACCTTTAAAACAAACAAACAAAAACAGCGCATGCTTTCTAAACATACCGTTCTCCAAACCAGTTACATTTTTTAGTACACCCAGATTACAAATAGTTTTTTCCCTTAAATGTAGCTTAAATTTTATGCAATTTATTGGCAAATGATGGTTTGCTTATAAAAACTTTCCTTTCACGAGTTTGAATGCTTAGTGACGCTGACCCATAGTTTTGAATACAAAACTAAAAAATATTTCCCCCTTGAGGCTTGTTATCACCATAGCAGATATTTAAAGGGCCAGTTCACTCAGACATAAAAACTGTGATTTGCTCAGCTCAGTGTCATTCAAAAAGAATCTCCAAATACCATTTTTGTGTTAATGTAATCTACAAAATTGCAAATTTGCGCACATGCATTATGTGTTTGGTCTAAAGGCATGAGTGAGTACTTGACAACCAAAATTAACAGTGGTGGACTACAGAAAATCTTTTGCACAGCCATACGGTGTTTCTTTTTAAAGTCGCCATCTACTGGCCTGGCATGCAGAATGCAGCCTTTTTAGCCTGATCTCACAAGGAAACGCAACTATTTTACGTTTTGTCAGTTTAGTTGCTAATTTGTACGAATTCATACAAGTTCAGTCGTACGAAAATGTACAATTTTTAAAAGGAGGCGTGGCACCCAACCCCGCCCCTAAACTCAACCGTCATTGGGGGATGAGCAAATCATACTAAATTGAACGCCCATTTTTAGTAAACTGTCGTCATGTAAACATGAGCTTGAGTTTAGTCATTTGCATAAAACATGGGGAATTTCCAAATAAGGCTTTAACCCTCAACATTTTACAATGTTTATTTCACCTTTAAAAAACAAACAAAAACAACACACGCTATTCTAAACATGCCGTCCTCCAAACTAGCTCAAAAACATTTTTAGCACACCCAGGTTACAAACAGTTGTTATATTCTTACATTTAACTTAAATTGTATTATGTTAAAAAATACAATTGTATTAAATTGTATTTATTGATGGATGATTGTTTTGTTTAAAAATGTTCACAAGTGCAAATGCTTAGTGACGCTGACCCATAGTTTTAAAGGCAACATATCAAAAAAGGGAATTAGTTACCGCCATAGCAGATATTTAAAGAAACAGTTCACTCAGACATCAAAACTGGGGTTTGCCCAGCACAATGTCATTCAAAGCCTATGACGTTCTTTTTAATGCGGGATATAAAAGAAGATATTTTTAAACTAATAAACACTCAAAAGATGTTTCTTGAAAACCTCGGGAAGCATTTGCATTTACCTACTGGAATAAAGTATATTCCTGGCCTTAGGCTCGTGCAATGTTTCTTGTAATTTCAAAAGTTCTAGTTTTGAGCAGAAATGTGGATAGAACTTTTCTATGTATCTGTGTCAGTGGTGCAAAAAAAGAAAACAGAAAAAAGATCATTGCTGTTAGTGTTCTGAAGTAAGTGTATATCTAAATGTTTGATAAAAGCATGTTTTCTTTTGTTTTTTTAAGCTCTCATCGTTGGTTTATGGTTTTGTAAGAGTTTGATGTACTGTAAAAAGAGAAAATAATACTATTGCGTTTTCGTACACATTCTTCATGCTTTTAAAGAGTTGCTGAAAGCATGAAAACGGCTCTTAAAATGTGTGCTGTTCATTTGCCTTTGCTTACAAAACCAAAACCATGATATTTAAGTTGTGAACACGATACATTTCCTCAATATAATTGCACTTTTTTCCATTGGCTGAATTGTAACCAATCGTTACCTGAGCACTGAAGGGGGGGCTGGGGGGCTACCTGGTACCGTGCCATGACTATGGCTGTGTTCGGAATGGAATACTTGCATACTACTTTGTGAATACTGGATAGTATGCACTCTAGGTACTACCTAAATACCTCTTTAATATTTGGCAGTGGAAACAGTCGCTCAAATTACTCAAATGCACTGCACTTTTGGATACAGTATAGAAACACATACACTCCCTGACATAAGTCATGTCGTGGTAAGAGCAACAAATAATAACTTGACTTCTGGTTGATCATTTGGAAAAGTGGCAGAAGGTCGATTTTTCTGCTGAATCATCTGTTGAACTGCATCTCAATCATCACAGATATTGCAGAAGACCTATTGGAACCTGCATGGACTCAAGATTCTCACAGAAATCAGTCAAGTTTGGTGAAGGAAAAATCATAGTTTGGGGTTACATTCAGTATTGGGGCGTGCAAGAGATCTGCAGAGTGGATGGTAACATCAACAGCCTGAGGTATCAAGACATTTGTGCTGCCCATTACATTACAAACCACAGGAGAGGGCAAATTCTTCAGCAGGAGAGCGCTCCTCATACTTCAGCCTCCACATCTAGGTTCCTGAAAGCAAAGAAGGTCAAGGTGCTCCAGGATTGGCCAGCCCAGTCACCAGACATGAACATTATTGAGAATGTCTGGGGCAAGATGAAAGAGGAGGCGTTGAAGATGAATCCAAAGAATCTTGATGACCTCTGGGAGTCCTGCAAGAACGCTTTCTTTGCCATTCCAGATGACTTTATTAATCAGTGATTTGAGTCATTGCAGAGATGTATGGATGCAGTCCTCCAAGCTCATGATGGAGTCAGACACAATATTCATTCTGTTTCCACTGCAGCATGACTTTATATTCTATACTAGATATTATTTCTGTGACAGTGACAAGACTTTTGTCTAAGCAAAGTCAGACCTTACTGACCTAATGAAATAATTAAAAATCAAGGCATGATCATATTTTATTTTGGTAAAATAAGTGTAATCTAGAGGCCTTTGCCTTTCATATAAGCCACTTCTGATATCAAATGATCAACTAGAAGTCAAGTTATTATTTACTGTTTCTAAAACTTGGATAGGCGACAAGACTTTTGTCTGGTAGTGTAGTGCATACTAGTATGTTAGCATGCTATTCCGAACACAGCCTTAGATTATTTTTTATAACCTATCTCCAAGTTTGTAGGGCATACGTGAAGGTTTTTATTTTCCATGACACTAACAATGAATTAATCTATTTGTGTTTGCTTGAAAAAGACCGATAGGAGATGGAAAGTTTTAACTTTTTTCCAGAAAGATTTAACTTTTTAAGCCAGATGAAAATGCTCTTTGTCTTATGAAACTCTTTGGGATTATACAGGGATTTCTGATGAAATGCACTTTGACTGCGAGTTTAAAAAGTCTAACATACGAAAGAACTAATATAAGCTGTGCGATACTTTAAGTGTATCACACAACTGAAAGTATTGAATGGATGGGAACAGAAGTTTTCTCAATTTATAGCGAAAGGGATATTTTATGGCATGACGTGAGAATATTCTCTCAATATCTATTTTGAGGGGGGGAAATAACAGAATAATTAACATCATGATTATTTAATTTAGAAAATGATGAGCTATGACTGAACAAATCATTCTGAAGAGTAATTTGTTAAGTGCAATAGTTTATGTGAAACGCTGAAATAATTTCGCATCAGATTTCCTACCATTATAAAGGGGGCGTTCACGCAGAAATTAAATTTAGCTCTATTTGCTCACTCTCATCGATGTTGTTTGTGATAAAAATCTCTTTCAAAAGCACAGATGGGGTGTGTAAATAAAACCAGAGTAATAACTTTGTGTGAAATGCTACCTTAAAGCACTGACGAGTTTATAGAAGCCGTTTTTAGCGCACAAACATTATGATGCATCTGTCAGTTTGTTTCTCCTCTTGATGGATCGAGAGTCATTGTCCAATCGAGAATGTCCCTCAATAAACTCAAGTCAGGACAATCAAATGCCTTTTACGTCATCAACATTGTAGCGTGAATGAAAGAAGCGGATCCTTAAAGGTGAAGGGTGTCATTTAGCACTTCATTGATCTTAAAACTCTCTTTGAGCTGAACTGACATGAGTTATCATCAAAATAAGTGTCATGCAACAAAAAAATCTGAATTATGCAAAGTCGCGGTTATGAGAAAACAGTGATATTTATCAAACAAGGGATTAAATTGAAATGAAAAATAAGGATTGTGACATCAAAAGTTGAAAGTGACACAATGTGAAAATTCTGGTCATTTCTTGACAGCAGGAACATACATTGAGAACAATATTTAAGTAGCATTGTTAAGATCTGGCTAGTTTACATTTTCTATTTATATAAAACGTTTATTAACTTGCAATGTCCCTATCTTACAAGTAAATCATTTTAAACCTAAAATGTTAAGGAAAATGTTTAAATTATTCTAAAAAAAAAAAAAAAAGAAGGAAGGAAGGAAGGAAGGAACGTAGGAACGAAGGAAGAAAGAAAGAAAGAAAGGAAGGAAGGAAGGAAGGAAGGAAGGAAGGTAGGAAGGAAGGAAGGAAGGAAGGAAGGAAGGAAGGAAGGAAGGAAGGAAAGAAAAAAAAGAAAAATACAGCATTGCATCAAACTTTTGCAAGTCATTTGAATAAACAGCTATAACACTTTTATTACACAGTTATTGATGAAACTTTATAATAAAATTTATTTTATTTATAATTTGAAGTTTTTTTTATTAAAGGTCTGATTTTGTACAAGGAAAAAAAGACAAAATGTGCAAAGAAAAAGTTTAAATTATGCTAAAAAATAAAACATTGCAACTAAATTTGGACAGTAATTTTAGTAAAACTGTGGTTATACAAATGGAAAGCAATCCGCAATAAATAAAGAAATAAAAACAAACAAACAAACAAATAGTTATTACACGGTTATTACTAGCACTGTCTCTATGATAAAATTGCAATTCTAATTTGAATTCAATTTTGTATTCGTATAAAATCAAACAAGTAAAACATTTAAATAGAAACTGACAAAAATATACAAGGAAAAGTTTCAATTCTGACAAAACATATAACACTGCGGCAAAATTTTACAAGTCATTTAATAAAACTGTGGTTAAACAAATGGAAAGCATTGCACAATAAATAAATAGTTATTGCACAATTAATACTGGCACTCTCTCAATAATAACGACATTATTTCATTTTTAATTTTAAGCTTATTTTTAATAAAGGACTGATTTTGTAATCGCATAAAATGTTCACTAGCTTGCAATGTCCCTATCAAACAAGTAAACCATTTTAACTGAAATTGACAAAAATGTACAAGGATAGTTTCAATTATTCTAAGATGAGTGATTTTAGTAAAACAGTGCAATAAATGGAAAGCAACACACAATAAATAAACAAATAAATAAATATTACACAGTTATTACACTAGTTATTACTGACACTTTCTCTATATTACAATCTTTATTGTACGGTTATTTTATCATTGTTTTAGGGTAAAGATTTATCTCATCATTTTCTCCTTTTGTTTCTTTCCACTTCTTGATGTCACAAGAGCTTTTCTGTGTCTCGTAATTAAGTCTTTTATTTATCAAAATTTGTGAACACACTAAAAAGAAACCCCTTAAAATCCATAGCAAAGGCCTGTCAGAAAAGCACACTTCACCTTTACAGATCAAACCAATGAAGAAAGTGGAAGTGTTTTGGGCAGTCTGAACACACTGAATGTTGTGATGGGAATCTGGATCGCTGCCTTGGCTTTAATGACCAGTGGTTTACTTCAATGAGAATGCCTTCATTTTCTGAATCTTCTTTTGCCATTGTTTCAGATTCTACAAAGACAGAAGTCACACTGTGTTCTTTTGCCTTTTACAATTTATTTACTGGAAGTGGTTCCAGATTTGTTTTTAATTCACCTTTTGACTTACACACACACACACACACACGCACACACACACACACACACACACAGTGCTGGTGCAACAGACCTCAGTCTTTTGATGCATTATGGAATATGAAGGACATGTGTACAGATGTAATGTTCTGCAGCGGGACCGGATGAACTGGCAGCAAACACTCGTCATATCATGTTACCAGTTAGAATCGCAGTTCTCGTTCTGTTTTCAGTATTTCTTATGAATGATCTATTATAATGTGTATTTATTGTGAGTTCCTTCAGCGGTATGTATTGAATAAAAACTCTCTTTGTTAAATCGCTCCTTCTTGGCTCAGAAATCTGTGAGTGCGAAGAGGTATTTTAGGACAAACTCGGATGGATGGATGGATGGATGGACGGACGGATAGGTGGATGGACGGGCGGTTGGACGGGCGGATAGATGGGTGGGTGGGTAGGTGATTGGATAGATGGATAGACGGATGGGCGGCTGGATGGATGAATGGATGGGCAGATAGATGGTTGGGTGGGTGGGTGATTGGATCGATGGATGGACTGATGGATGGACGAATGGATGGGCAGATAGATGGATGGGTGGGTGGGTGATGGATCAATGGTTGGACAGATGGGTGGATGGATGGGCAGATAGATGGATGGGTGGATGGACAGATGGGCGGATGGATGGATAGATGGACAGATGGGCGGATGGATGGGTAGATAGATGGATGGACAGGT